>NC_135658.1:45696504-45996504 GCF_964188315.1 Podarcis muralis
CTTCATTGTTGTAGTTCAGATATATTTTCTTTTTGATCTCCAGCACCTGTCTTGGGGACAGCAATCGAATACTGTATACCCGTGGATCTACTACTATATTTAAATAAGCTGCTGTTTACAAGAAGGCAGTAAAACAGAAGGAAAACAATGTTAATAACTGTCCAAATATTAGGTTCTGTATTAAATCTCCAGTTATTAGAGCATGCGGTGGAAAGAGAGTCGTTTGAGTGCTGAGTGTTAAGCAGTTCGTGGCATGCTATAAATTTCCTATGCGTGCATGTTATATAGCACTGCACAAATCATACTTTGGAAGTCAGTTTCATTTGTGCCATGTCTGCTGTAATAGACCAAAAACAATTCAAGCATGCTTAGTTTCCATTTTCAGGGGGCTCAGGGATCATTCAGTCGAAGGAAGAGAAGCTTCTAATAGCATTTGAAATATAGCATTAAGAAACGTCACAAGCAACAGTTCAGCTAGCAGGGCAGTTTATAAAATTCCTGCTCCCTCAGCACTATGGAGGATTTCTTCTTTCTTTTTTCCTTCATTGCCTTAATTACATACTGAATGTTCCAAATATGCTATTTCAAGTACCAAGCTGCCTTTAAAATATAGCCACAGAACAAACTACCTTATACCAGTTACTGGAACAATTAGCTTAACTTATGGTTACCAGAGTTTTTTCAATGAATCTGGGGGTCCTTTTTTTTTTTTTTTTTTTTTTTTTTTTTTGAAGCTGAATAGCAACAGGGGGTCAGTAGTGTACATGGTGAGGCAAAAGGCCCTGGGCCCAAGCACACATGCATATTGTATAAAGGTGCAAAGCCCTTCTTTCACACTCTGTGAAACATAAATACACAGTTTTTTAAAAACGGGGCAACAGCGTGCCGCCCGCCCATGACTCCTGAGCCTTCCCCAATCTCCTGCCCCCTTCCCCCTTTGTTTTGACAGTCACGGGCGGGTGGCCATTGCCCAGGAGGGGCACAAGGAACACGGTTTGTCTGCCAGGCAAGGTGCAAAGCCCTTCTTTTGCACCCTGTGAAACATAAATGCACAGAGTTTTTTTAAAAAACTGAGCAACGCCCGCCCACCTTAGCCTCCCGAGCCTCCCCAATCTGTCAAAACAAAGGGGGCAGGAGATCTGTACCACCGGACGTCCTCAGTTCCCCTTTGGCAGTGGTGGTGGCAGCAAGCAGCAAGCAGCTCCTGAAGCCAGCCAGAGCCAATTCCGCTACCAGGCTGGCTCCGGGCTGCTGAGGCTGCCTCTGCCACGCTTCCTGGGGACAGATTTGCAAATCTAGGGGCTTTCCCCGGGAACCGGGGATGTCTGGTAACCCTAGCTTAACTAGTTCTGTATTGTTTGTAATGGTTCACACTAACTCTCTAGGGCCTTTGTAGCCCTAACTAGAAGAACCCAGAGACAGAACCTGGAACCGTCTGCATGCATAGAATCTGCACTAGCAGTGACCTGAGTCCCTCCCCTAAAAATGCTACCCTTCAGAATAAACAATTCAATGGGTTTTTATGAAGAAAATAACTTTCCAGTCTGTCTCACTCTCTCCGCTACTCCAACTGCATTGTCTTTCTTTTTAGGCGAAAGTTCTTCTCATTCAAAAAAAGGGGGGAAAGGCAAGAAAACTGCACAAAATAGCTTATCTGCTAAAATGAGATGTGGCAGTAATAATGTAAAGAAATGTCTCTATGGAGGTTTTATTGCTTCTCCAATAATTAAATGCCTTCAAGCCATTAATGTATGGTTTTAATAAATTTAACTTTCACTTTTAAAAAGGATCAGTCTATAGCGCAGAAATGTCTTCTTGTTTGCACACTTTCTGTTAAGTTGAGGGTGAACATATCAGACAACACAGTGATTCTTCAAACAGCTCTTGTTTATTCACAGGCCAGAACAGAACTGAACTGAACTGAAGGGTTCAGCCAGCCTGCTTATATAGAGCTCCACTACAACGCAACAGTAACCACTTTCTGTAACTATCCAATCACTGAACGTCACTTTCAATCCCTTATTTGCATATGTGGACCTGAGTGAAAACTATCTACAGTATCCCCCTGCTGGCCCAGGGTGAGAACCTCAGTACATAACACTTTCATAATTGCATTATAGATTAAAAATACAGAGTGAATCAACAAAGATACCTTTGCACACTGATGACACTGATAACACATTTATTTGTTAAGAGACCAGTTGATGCTCTCTGAATGTTTAGGACATGGAGGTGTTTTTATATGGAACAACACTAACACCCAAGTCTGGGTCTTCAGCATTTAACAGGGCAGAAAACTACATTTAGAAACATTTTGGCAATATATTTAAAATCAGAGTTGGATAAAACTCATTACCTGCTGCTGCAGTAAAAAAGAAAAAGAAAAATCTATCAAAAAAAAGCTTTAAATACATTTAAGTCAGATTTCAAGTTTTAAGTTTTAAACAGGAGGGGAAAATCTCTCAATATTCTCCACTATCCTTTGTAGCATCAATATATAATTTCACTATTAGAATTCCTATTAGAATCTTGTTGATTTCTACAAGAGTCTGAACATTTGAGAACCCTAGTACTACCAAGAACCTTAGTATAATACTGTACTTTTTATATACCAAAAAGCTTCATTGCAGTATTTATATTTCCTATAATAACAGCTGCAGCATTTTAAATAACACAAAAGGATTCTAACATTATGAATAAAAAGTGCACATTCCCCCACAGCTAAGAATATTGTAAAATACTAGGAACATCATAGTCACAGTTCACTAAAACTTGGTTTTAAAAATATGGGGACAACATAATAATAATAATAATAATTTATTATTTATACCCCGCCCATCTGGCTGGGTTTCCCCAGCCACTCTGGGCGGCTTCCAAAAGAATATTAAAATACTGAGCAATAGCTCAGATAATCCTTTAATTTGTAGGATTGTCTTGACGGTTTCATGATTAAACTTAAGTCTTGTAAATCTTAGTAGGCATTGGCTAGGGAATAAATTCACATGCTGTGCTATAGTTGCTGGTGTCGCTGTCAAGCATTTTCAAGGAGATCATGGAAATCAAATAATCACCCCCTGTCTTCAAAAGTTTTAAATAAATGTTTCCAATAAAAAAAAACACTAAAGAAGTACGTTATACTGGCTGCATTAATAAGCTCTATGCCATTGAGTTTGGGGTTGCTGTGCTGATGTTATTGCTTCCTTAACATAATGGCGAAGCTTTCGCACAGTGGTGTTTGCTTATCTCATAGAAAATGTTATCCAAGATAACAGCCAATTCATGACATCTGTATTTGTTTTCCAACTGTTTAGGGAAGCGATCTTCCTTGAACGGAGGTTCCCTGAAATGTCAGATACTTTTACTGTGCTATATAAATAACCATTTTAGAAAGTTTACCTGACCTGAACCTTTTTCCATTTGCTTACTTGCCCACAAAGCCAACTTCCTTGGTGCTATTGCCCTATTGATATTTAATTTTGCATGAAGCTGAACCTGCATTTTCAGGAGTTAAGTAGCTTGTATGCTTGAAGAGCAATCCCATTCGAAGTGAAAGTCCTGCTGGTAGCTTGTCCTGTAATCTTCTTCAAAAGGAAAAATTATTCTTCAAAAGCGTATTGTGACTGTGAACTAACCAGCTGATTTACCTAATTTATATCTAACTTACTCTGCTGGATTTAATGATATAAAATCCCTACAAGTTTTACTTTACTCATGTGAAGTAATTCATCTCATAATCGACTGAACTCACAGGTCAGTGAATAAAACCAATCAGCAAGATTCATAAGTCTGTGCTGTTTGGATGATTAGTGAACAATTTGAGTGACAAAATTTTCAGCCACCGCATCCACATAAATGATAATAAGGATCTACAGCTATATCTGGAATAGATATAGTATTCTAAAAATATGTGTCAGGGGTTCAGGAGCAGAGGCAAGGGCAAGGGAGGAAACAGAGAGCGAAGGGGAGGAGGCAGAAGAAAAGATGAGCGATGACGACGACCCGAGATCTCCGAGCCTTTCCAGTGAATCAGAGGATTCACAGAAAGGAGCACCAGTGGCCAAGGCAAGGGGGGAGTTTAGGGGGGCACCCCAGGAAGATAGAGCCAGAGGGGACTCAGAGGAGAGCAGTTGGAGATCGGGACCAGCGTCACCGCCAGAGAACAGAGAAGAGGAAGGGAGCCAGGGGGCAAGCGCTGGCAGCTCACAACAGGAGGGAGGGCACGAGTCAGGAGTGGCCACACCTCCATCTGGGAGCGAAGAGACGGTTAGACGGAAGGTGGAAGGTTGGGCGCGCGCGCCAAGTTCAAATGCACAGGAAGGCGACGCAGTAGGCAGCCCGGAAAGGGAGCCGGGTCCTAAAGCCCGGCGCAAGGAGACAGGAGGGTCCGGGGGGTCAGCGTCAGAAGAATCCCGGAAGGAAGAGACCCAGGGGGGCAGAGGGACCCAGAGAAGAACAGTCAGGCGGAAAAGGTGGAGCAGGGCTAGGATATTAAGTTGGTGTACGAGGGGCGGAGATTCAGACGGAGCTTCGCCGGTCTAGCTACTAGACGTAGAGTTGCACGCAGCAGCTTGAGAATGGAAACTGTAACTCAATAAAGACTTTTACTTAATGACCGTTGGCTAGCGTGATCCTCTGTGAGCTGGGATCGGGAAGCAACCCTGACAATATGTATCTTCAAGAACATCAGGGTGCATTGCATGGGACCTGATTTAATATGGGAACGTGCACATTATCTGTATTCTAACACACAAGGTGCCTTCATGTGCTACAAAATTCTGTCTGAAAAAACCTATTCCATTTATGAATTACTGTGTGGAATTTCATTATACAGCCAACACACACACGTTTTCCAGTATACATGCACCTACCAGGATATTTAGAGGCACGGGGTGGGATTCATACAGCCATCTCACTTAACGATGTGTTCTGGGAACAGGATAAATGTTCAAGTAAAAATGAATCCTATATAAAATACAGAACAAATGGAGGTCTAGATTTTACAGGAAGTTTTAATTTCATAATAGATGGAATTTGAGAGCAATTACGTTGGACTACAACCTTTATGGATCATCCATATTGAAAATAAAGCAGAGGCACTCATTGGCTCTCTTGTAGTGATTTCCAGGGGTTATTTTACTGTATTAGGGTTAACATCTGCCTAAACATGGTACGCAATGGCTGACAGATGACAGGTAGCAATTGTCCAAGCAAGGCTTTTGAATTGCATGTCTTCGAATATAAACTGCTCCGCTTGGTTGCATTGAGTGACAGTTCTCCATGTCTAAAGGGCTGTGAAAAATTCTTCACTTCATAAGCATTTTGGAAAGTGATTTCTGACACATAAACTTTTGGCAGCAATTTTCAAGGGGGTCATCTAACATGACTGATATAGTAGTTAGTGTGATGCTGGCATAGCACATTTAACAGTTGCTGAACTCTGAATATAATACAGTGGGATCCTAATTGCAGCATCGTATGTGAGGAAAGGGGAGATGCTTGTGATGCTTGACACATCCTTTATCACGGTGACAAAGGAAGGGACGCTGCAGCTGGTTATATCAGGATATGGTACATTGCTATTGCAGGGACTCCTTTTACACCTAAGATATTCACCGTGATTAACATGACTGAAGTGGAGGGAGGGGAGAGGCTCATGACCCCGAGATACCTAACAATGATTATTCAAGTTATGACCTTACTTAGCCAAAACACTTGAGGGTATTCATGCCTCATATATGAACAAACTGATGCTTTCAGGCTTCCTTTGGGGGTGGGGGATGTACTGTGCACATGGACTGCCCTGCCATGTGAGAGGCGATGCCACCAGTTCACACAACCCCGTTGTTTTTATTCTAGCTAGATAGCCCTTCCCACAGCCCTACAAAGTTGGGAAATGACATAAGTTTTTTAACATGTCAGATGTATTTCTCCCATAAATGATTGATTACTTAATACTATCATGTATTAATATACTCCAGTCTTTACTCATGCTTGCATTTTTATAACTTCATTTTATTTTAGTATCGGTGCTACCAAATTCTGCAGGCACCATCAATTCAATTTATTCACAATGTTTGACAAACTTTTATCCACTGTATTAAAAAAGTGTTTCCTTTTCAACTAAATTAAATATCATAGTCATGAACCTTTTCCCACTGTAGTTTACCATTTAAAATGTTTGCTTTAGGACCTTGCTCTGAAAAGTAATCTGTTTGCTTTATCTTAATCTCATGCCTTCTGAGTCCAGGAAAGTAGTAATTAAACACTGTCTGATAGTCTCTTGTGGGATATGGAATTAATAACACAATAGTCCATGCAACCATTTTCTATACTTGCCAGAACTGTTCATCCCCATTTTATTCAAAACATCTGGGATGGAGAGAGAAAATAAGGATATAATTCATTTCCTCATTTTAAAGAACATTTTGCTTGGAATCCAGTGAAGAAAAATTCATTTCCAGCTGAATCATCATCATCATTAGTGCTAGCTCTTATTTCAAATAGTTTTATTCCTTAATCACTGATGTTTTCACATTAGTATTTTTGGCAAAATAAAACAAAAATGCAGGGAGGTTGGCAATTTTTACAATACTTAAGGAGGGTCTGTGGTGCCAAAATGTTTGCTGGGAAGCAGGAATTGGGACCTCAGGTTGCATACCCTTTAGAAGCCCAGTTCTTTCACTGGTGAAGGGAAGGTCAACCTATCACCATTGCATCCGTGCTTGTAAAATTATGGTATACAAAATATATTAGCAAAACGCTACTGAAGGGAAGTATGCGGAGATGTTCCCCCTCCAATGAACGATTCAACTTGGATGCCTGTTCTCACCTCTCCGGATCCTCCAAAGGAATAACTCGATTCACCTCTTAAAAGGGTCTTCATCCAGTGGCTTCTAGGGACAGGCTCACCATTCATGCTCCCTCAAGAATGTTGGGTGAGGGCTTCCCTATCCCAGCAATAGTATTTCACACAGGAGTGGACTCATCTGATTAAAGGAAAGAATGGGGAACATTCTAACCAAGTCATATCCTCAATCACCTTATTAGATTGAATCATGAGTACACTTCAGAATCTAAGAGCTGCATCATTGCCTCCTTTATTCCTGCAAGCTGTGTTTTGGTCTTTTAAAACAATGTTAATCTAGCTGCCCAGAACCTTTGCTGCCATGTACTTTGAATGCATACAGTAAATTCCCCCGGAAATTACTGGACTTGATGGTTTTCTCCACAGGAAGAAAAAGTCTGCCCCTATGTATTTTATTGTTCATTTGTCTATTACGTTTATATCTATCTCTTCCTCCCAAAGGAACCCAGGGCAGCAACAAGCGATGAAACAATAAAAAGATATTCAAAACATGTTAAAAACCATTTCAATATTGCCAGGGCTTCTGTCCAACCAGAACTCACAGGAACTCAATTTGGGAACTTCTCAGGTGGGTGCCATTGCCATTATAAGAGAATGGATGCATTTGGGGTGAGTTTTGGCACCTTTTTTCTAGAAAAATAGCACTGAATACAGCTTTCCTATTTACAATTCCAGTTTACAGTATGTATGTAAACACATACGTACATACAGTACTTAACTTTTTATGCAGTGTATGTCAGTTTATACTCATGCACCTAAGGGCAAAATTACTATGAGAAGTGGCTATAATTGAAGTTAATTCAAATGTTCAAGAAATTCATAAAAGAAATTCATAAAAGTTGGGGCTTAGATGTTGGGATGTACTTCTATGTCAAAATCTCTCTTTGCGCTTACAAAGCTGGCATTTCAGGAAGAAAGCTTATTTGACATGCCTTTCACGTGACTGGTCACTTTTGTATACAGAAGGAATTGTTAATGCAAAGACACTTTCGAACAGATGATTCTCCCTAGTACATGCCTGAAGTAGTAGAGTCGCCAGAGGCTTGTACTGTTGTGCCTACTCAATGCCTGAATCATCCCAGAGTGACTACATCAGGCTACACAGCAGCACTAGTCTAGCTATCAAGGATTACTGCTCACAGTGACTAGGTGTTGACAGCCTCTCCCTATCACATATGGAATTAGAATGCATGGCAGCTGAAATTACTTTATTCTGCTAGGACTTGGTGGCTGTAGATCCCTGAACCAAATATCTTGTCTATAGCCTGTGTGTTGTGATTAATGGGCATCTAGAGTGGTGAGGAAGGCCACTATAGTTATGATGCTGGCCACGTGGGAGGAGAAGGGGTAAGTAGAGTTTTTTTGTTTTGTTTTTTTGTTTTTGAGGTATAAAGCCCTGGCCTTCTCTGTCCCTACATTTCTCAATGAAGCCCACAAAACACTACTTTCTCCATACCACATGAACCACTTGTCCTGCAGTTGTTGTAGGATGCATGTAGGTAATGGAGGGTTTTCTTTTGTTATCATCCACCACTAGTTTTTCATTCTTTGCCTTCCATGTATCAGTTTTCCCCTGCTGACTTAAAACCACAACATAGTTTTTCCCCCTCCTTTAACTGAACTTTGAAATGGCTGCAAGGCAGATCCATGTCTTATGCAAGCCCTAGTGAACTTCAGAGCAGACATCTGAGAGCTCAATCAATGAACAGTGCCGGAATGCAGACCTTGCTTGCATCAGCCTCCAGATACTATTCACTCCTTTTTGAACTCACAAAAGATCTGTTTATTGTCTGGCTGCCAGTTTATTGCTTTTCCTTTAAAAACTAGAGGTAGCTCTCAGCTGTAGCTGAATTCAAACACCTTCTCAACAGACTTCGGCATACAGAGAATTGCACCTAAGTGCATTACTTATGACTAGGGATGGTAAAGAAGACTTTTCCAAAAAAACAATGAGATTTTTCACTTAATTTCACCCAAAGTGATATTCAAAGGCAAATCTAGGGGATTTTTGTTGGCCAAAACTTCTGTGGAATTTCAACACTTTCAAAATTCCTCCAGGTATATGAAGGGTAGTGGCTGCATTCTTAAGTTAATGCTAAATTTTCTGTAAATAAGGCGGATAAAACTGCTTAGCTGGTGGAATATTATTATTTACCAGTCTATGTGAATACGGCAGGGAGAAAGGACAAGAGGCTAAGTGGTTCCGGCCAGGTAGGTGTGAGTGATTAAAGAAGTCAGAAGCAAAGGGTACTTTATAGTGTATTCTTGAGGAAAAAGGACTACGCGGAGTTCAAAACATGAGTAGACAATATAATGCCCTCCAGATGTTTTGGACTATAAGTCCCATCATCCTTGGCTAACATGGCCAAGGGTTAGGAATAATGGGAATTGTAGTCTATAGAATCTGGAAGGTGCCATGTTGACTGCCCCTGATTTTAAAACATTAATGAAGGGATGAAGCTTTAGAAAAACATACAGAAACAGTTGGCTAGGATGTCATTCTCTCTCAAAAACTATGAACTGCATATAAGGATAACTGACATACTTAGGTTGTGTGGCAGAGTTATCACTACCCCAGGAGCATTGCTGACAATGAGCTGGGAAGCTAAGAGTAGCCACTGAAAAACAGGATTTTAGTGACATCTCTGTATATTTACTGACTTTTTTAATAAAAAAAGGTCACAAACATTAATCATTTTATGTATTATATAACATATAATATACCTGTTTACCTTTACATTTATGTAGTGAATGAAAGGTAGTCAAGGACATGACCATCTTGTCCCTTTGAGGAAAGAAGCATATGAGAGACATGCCTTCTGCACATGTTATTACAACAGATCCTTTGTTGTCAAACTAGGGTCGGATTAGTGCCAGAAAATCTAAATCCAAACCTAATTTCTGGCAGGGCCTATAGGATCAAATGTGCCTCCTTGGCATTGATCCTCTGTGTGAAACCCTCAAAAGGGCAGTGAATGACAGCCAAACTTATTATCAGCTCCAGCAAGTGAAGGTCACTGAGTGCAACATCTGCCTTGCTGGGACTTGCCTGCTTATTCATGCACAACTTTCCACTCATCCAGGGGTCACAAAAACTCACTGAAAGACCAAGTTGCCACTCAAACCGGCTGCTTCTACAGATATTGAAGCAAATTGTTTTTCTACCCGTTTGCTTTGAATTTTGGCAAAGCATGCTGACTGCAGAGGTCATAGTCCACCCTGAGGAAGTGATTATGTGCAAGTTATCAAGGACCAGAAGTGTGCACTGTGTGACTATTTCAGTAGTTCAGGCAGATTCATTTCGATGAGCAAAATGACTTGTAGAGTAGCTTTCCTATCAAACAATGTTTGCCCTGTACAGAATAAAAGAACCAGCTATTCAGCTGTTATAAATCACCTAAGCTCCACAGACAACTTTGGCTGATGATCTGAAGCTTATAGGCTTACAGAAACAAAGCTTTAAAAGTATAAGGTCACACAATCAAATCAGTAATTGCTACAGCAAATCATCCATGCCAGTACTAACCTATGGTTTCATTCCACTTCAAAATGTGGTATAAGCATTACTCATATCGTTAGTAACCATGAAGCTTTGCATAATGTAAGAAATTCAGTCAATATAATTACTAAAAGAAGTGTATGTGTTGGTTGACATACTACAGATCTAGAGGTTGAAAATGTGCCTTTTCAGCTCACTCATGCTACACAAAAAAATTATGCAGTGTTTCTGCAAAAGAATATGGAAAGAGGTAAACTTTTCCCTTGGGTGCCTGCATGAAATAACTGTGATGATATCTAGTTTCATGCAACAGGCTTATGAACAAAACAAATTATTTTCAACTCCAGACATCCAGGAAGCATCACCAAATGATTGTGTTATCCTGCAAATAAATGAATCTTTGCAGTGCTCTGTAAAATCATTTCTATGCATGAGGTGTTGAAGTGCATTAATCTTTTTTTTTATTTTTCTGTAGGTTCTTCCTATTAGTAGGACTGATGAAGTGTTTCGTTAGCACTAATTGTCGATGTTCACAATCCTGGTCAAACTCATATGGTAATCTTACAAAAGTTGAGTTTTGAAAAGTGAAATATTTGTCACTTTAAATTTCCTAGTTAAATCCAAATTTGCCGGTGCATTTTCTTACTGTTAGCATTTTTTCCCCATCTGTTTTCCCTTTTCCTCATATTTTGTGGTGCTATGCAGAGAGCAATAATTTCCTTGAGGAGTAAAATTGATGGCAAGTAAATATTAATTTGCAAATCTCTCTCTCTCTCTCTGCATTATATATTATATTGATAACTCAGCCTGTGCATCAGTAATCACAAGTTGGGTATATATCATAAGCTGGAAGGTAATCTTTAACAGGCACGTTTATATCCCAATTCAGTGGGACTTTATCAAAATAATGTGTTTGCTTTCCTTATCAAATAAAATATTTCTGGCTGCCAAGAAATATGCAGCATCAAGTCCTGTAAGGTTTTGAAACTAAACACATACACAATGTATGTCTGTGCATATCTACTCAAAAATAGTCCCAGTGAGTTCAATAGGAATTACTCTCAAGGAATTGCGCATAGGAATGTAGCCTATGTATATGAAATTTTAGTCACACAGCTAAAATTCTTTGACTTTATAGAGAATCATATGTAATTACTAACATACTAACTTAGATATGGAGTTGATATCTAGCCATTTTAAGCTTTCATAAAAATCCAAGGTGATGCAACAGCTGAAGGTGCATGCAGATGAAGATTACTTACGGCATGTTCTCTATAAAAAAAGTAACCTCCTTCATAAGCCTTTCACTGTTTGAAACTGTCTTTGCCTATATATATGACAGATTTATTCTCCAACTGAGCTCTTCAATCTCTAACTGCAGCATGTTAGCAATCCTTTTCTGTTGCCATCAGTTTCCAGCTGTTACCATAAAAACATGAGTGTTCGTGTTGCCTCCAAATGTCCTTGAATCATTTGCTTCCTCTCCATCTTGTGTTCAGCAGTACCCTCCTGTAACTCACTAGGTACCAAATGTTGTTGGCACCCTGGGATCATCCATCCTCAATATATGGCCAGCCCAGCATATCTTTTACTATGATGAGCATGATATCAGTTGTAGTTGGCTGGCTGTACTTCAAGGCATCATTATTAGAAGCTCTCCTGCCACTGCATGAAGGATATTGTGCTCATGGGGTCAGAGAGAGGAAACTCATGTAGGAGCCGAATATGACCTTGCTAGCAGGCTGAGGCCAACAGCTATACAGACTTCAAATCTAATTCAAAGCCTGTGCAGCACATTCTAGTCAAGCATGATTATAACTTAAAATATGCAATGTTTTGTTTGCTTTTATGCTCTAAATACTAGATGGCTGAGAACAGGAGAAATTGTGCATCAGTACAGGTGGGTTGAATGCTCCTGTAACAAGTCCAGCCCTACTATTGGGCATTGCAAATCTTCTGTCTCAGGCACTTAGATCTGAGTGTCAAAAAGGGCAAAAACTATTAGATTTTGTTGATATGGGCCCATGCTATGGTGGCAGGGGTTTGAAAACTTGTGTCTGCTTTGGATTTTTTTTAAGAGAAGAAGAGGCCAGTTACACACACACACACACACACCCCTAATTCAAACAGGAGTTTAAAGTCACATCTAGTTTGCACGTAACACCATGGATGCTTTATGAGTTTAAGCAAGTTTGTCCTCATGTCATGGATGTGGAACATCCACACACTCATGGAACTGAATACAGCATCAGACAGATTATTTGCTTTGTCAGCCAACTGTCAGTTGTATTTAAGCAAATGTTTCTACAGAGTTTTCTTTGTCTGTAGCTTGTCTCTTTTCAGGCAACAGGAAATTGGGTGTTGCTCTTAATTAGTTCCTGATTCCCTCCAGGAAGCAACAACACACACAAGCTGCATCTAGAGATTCTACCATATTGTTACACTGCCAATGTAATTCCTTTGGACAATCCTATGTAGTTCTATAATTTTTAATTTCATGAGAAATATGTGCCCCTTCCAATGCTACACACTCATATTTTATTAAAAATGACACCTAAAACAAAACAAAGCCTAAATACACTACTAGGAAAAAGAACAAGCTACTTTCCACAGTTGTTATTGTTTTTTTCCTGCAGCAGGCTTCTGTGAAGCACAAGTCCATGTCAAAACATGGGCATGATCAAGCCAATATTAAGAAATTTTAAATCCACTAGGCTCAGGAAAAGATAAATCAGTATGTGCTTAACTTACTTGTTGACATCAGTGCCTCTTAACAAGACCCTCCTAAATATTTCTATCCAAAAATAACTACTATGTAGATAAAATAGCAGTTGGGATTTTTGACCGATAATTGTTAGGGCAAATGAGGACAAGTAAACAGGCATAAAACATCTGAATAAAATACAAGATTAAACACAGATAATGGATGGATAAAAAACCAATAATTAAAACAGATAAGAGCTAAAAACCAACAAAGACACACAGTTAAAACAACTGTAAGAGCATAAGAACTAAAAGACTCGCAGATAAAACAACTATAAGAGGCTGCAGAGTAGAAGCCTCTTAAATGGAGGACACTCACAACGTTAAAAACTGCTGTGCAAGTATGGTTAAAACAGACAATTAAAACAATATACAACACTAAATTTAGAGACAATGTGCAACAATAAACTGTCTCAGAATCACCCATGGAATCACCCATGGAACCGTGTTTGGGGCTTTTCATGCTGGACTATTTTGAGTTGGGCGATGGTCTGCGCCTACAGATCTGTAGACAGAATCTGGCGACCATCCAGGTCATCTTCTGATCTTTGCCCAACAGCAACTAAACTATGTAGTTTACTGCACTGAATAGTCCAAACTACAAGAAAGAAGATTCCACCTAAACATTAGGAAGAACTTCCTGACAGTAAGAGCTGTTCGACAGTGGAATTTGCTGCCAAGGAGTGTGGTGGAGTCTCCTTCTTTGGAGGTCTTTAAGCAGAGGCTTGACAACCATATGTCAGGAGTGCTCTGATGGTGTTTCCTGCTTGGCAGGGGGTTGGACTCGATGGCCCTTGTGGTCTCTTCCAACTCTATGATTCTATGGTATAGAACCAAATGCTTTTTTCTGGTGCTACACAAGGTTACACAGTACCAGCACCTTCCCCGCCCCCCAAAAACATTAAATGTGTGGCACTTACTGTAACAACTACATCGTATCTTTTTTTAAAAAAAAAAAAGCAAAAAAAGAGAGCACTGCATAGAACTTAATCCAAAAAGTGTTCTCTTACTGACTTTCCGACTGCAAAATGATCATTCAGCTTTCTCTTTCTCAAACGTTTATCAACTGAACAATAACACCTTGTATTTATTTAAATCGAAAAACCACAAATAATGATTTTAACATGTTTTGTTAATCTTATGCTACACAAAAAGTATCATTTTGATTTTCACATCCTTTCATTTCACAGCAGAACTGTGTGTTGATTAACATCATACACAGTGGTACCTCGGGTCACATACGCTTCAGGTTACAAACGCTTCAGGTTACAGACTCCACTAACCCAGAAATAGTACCTCAGGTTAAGAACTTTACCTCAGGATGAGAACAGAAATCACATGGCTGCACTGAGGTGGCAGTGGGAGGCCCCATTAGCTAAAGTGGTACCTCAGGTTAAGAACAGTTTCAGTTCAAGAACGGACCTCCAGAATGAATTAAGTTCTTAACCAGAGGTACCACTGTATAGAACAAATGAGATGTGTGCACTTGGTGTGAAAGTGCAATTAAATAAAATGACTTATGGGCAGAGTCATCCCTAACTAACCATGTTTCTTATTTTTCTGCAATTCATGAGGTCAAATAATGTATATTTTATTATTATTAATATGGATAACAACTTTTGAAGAAAATGAAAGGGACTCATATTATACAACCTGCTAATAATTACCAGTAATATAATTAAATTTGTGCTTAATGCTTATCTAAATGAGCTCATTACTCATTATAGAGATTTGAAATAATCTAGAGACTTCAAATATTCAACTTTCATTTTATTTCTGATATTGATCTAAGAAACTGTGTCTACTGCATTCATTACACTATGTCTACATAGTATTGCTTAGTAGATCACTTGTTTCAAAGCAATTATTATGCAAATACAAAGAATTTTTTCCCTTGATGTGCCTTAGAGACAGAGGGGCTATTTTGGTTTAAATAATAACTCTGAAATCATTTATAGTACTAATCAATGCAAATGTGTAGAAAGTAAAATCTTGAGGTTTTTCCTTTACCTCAGAATTACATAATACATAGCAGCTAAACCACCATTACAAAAAAAATTAATTTGTCTTATACTGAGTAATATTACAATTAAAAAGTTCACTTATAAGTGTCCTAGACATGGGTTAAAGTCACTGTTTCGATACACAGAATAATATGTGCCTGAGCCACATATCAACAGGATATGTCAGAGAATGAGACTCTTAATCTCAGGGTTGTGGGTTCAAGCCCCACTTCGAGTGAAAGATTCCTGCATTGCAAGAGGTTGGACTAGATGATCCTTGTGGTCCCTTCCAACTCTACAATTCTATGATTCCATGGCACTTAACAGCACAGGGAAGAAAGAACATCACAGAGCTGAAATAATGATGTCAAGACCATGCCTTTTGTCTTTTTGGAGATAGCAGAACTGTGCCATATCATGCCATGATCTTCAGAAATTGTGAAGCTGCAAACAATGCAAAGGAAAAACTGGGTCCACAGATCACACCTTCCACTACAGGAGTCAGTTTGCAGCCTATGTTCAAGTCGTGCTCCACATAACACCACATTTCACAAAACACACACATTTACCTAATATACCATGTGAGAAGGAAACAGTTATTCCCTGAACACACTTGTGAGCGTGTCTATTTTTCCAGACTCCTCTACATACCTCTGAAGGTGTGTGGACAATTGGAAGACAATGACAGTATCTGGAAAAAGATTGAGCTATTTTTAAAAACAAGTTGACCCAAGAAATCTGCCTAAGCCACTAATACCAGTTTTTCAGTTTGTGGCTGGTGTAAATGTTTATTGAATGTTTTATTGAAATATTTTATTATTGTAATTTTGATGGTTGTGAACTGCTTTGGTATTTGGTGAATGAAAAGCAGTATACAAATGCTTTCATCATCATAATAATTCTGTTATAATAATAATACCCTCAAATAACACATTGCATCTCAGTTCTTGCACAGCTGTGTTGCATAAATGACATCTTTTTTATTGAAGGCAGTCCATTTCTGAAAGCACAATCTTATCCTATTGAAGTTGAGGAATCTTGCCATGACCAGACACTATAAGACTGGAGCCAGTGTTTTGCAGGAGATACATAATCCCTTGGGATGGAGGGAAACTGGCTGGCTTGATGAAGAAAGAGATTATAAATAGCAGCTTAGTTATCTGGGACAACACGTAAAGGGAAATGCTGTTTATGTGTTACTTGTAGTTTTGTGGGGTTTTTCTTAAAATATTCAAAATGTAGGTATGCCTTGTTGAACCATTTCAGAACTGTATGGGAACATTACAACTTTGCTTTTGTAAATATGATCACAAGGTGGCGGGGGCGAGGATGAAGGAAACATCTCATTTTGCTTGTGTTGCTAGTGGCTATTTGATTCTGATCTGTCAGGCATTAACAACCCCAGAAGATGAGCTCTATTCATTTGCAATTCAAAAATGTCGCAATAATGGCATCACTCTGTAAGAAATACAGTTTATTATAATAAACAATCTGTCCTACAATGCCTGTATGCTTTGATAGTTTGGGGGCTTTTGATGAATAAATTCTTGTGCTTGAGAAAAAATTCCAATTCTGATAAATCATTAATGATTTACAGGAATTTCTCAGCTGAATCTGTTTATAGAACCTCACACATTGCAGCTGCGGTGATAGAAAATCATATTTTCATTTAGTGTGTGAAATGAAAAAACGTACTTCACCTAAAAGCATCTATGCTTTGGCATAGTTCACAGAAAAATATAGTCATGCAGATGAGGTGTTTATTAGGGTTAGATACATGAGAAAACAAAAACATAATAGCTGCTTACTTATATATTTGGATTCATTTACTTAATGTTTTCATTTACTGATATATAACTTACTTTTCATGACACGTCCCCCCAAATTGCAAATTATATAAAGGCACATCATATTTCCTGTCAGAAATACAGATTCAACAGCTGCAACCCTATATATGTCTATTCAGAATTAAAGGACCAGTGAAGTTCACTCCTGAGTAAGTGTGCATAGAATTCCATGCTTCAGACTGCAAGTAAGTTTCACTGAACTTAATATACCCTTTGAGTAAACAAGTTCAGGATTAGGATAGAAGTCTGGACCAAATTAGACATGACATGAACTCCTGTGCTTCTTTCCCCAATAGTCTGGTGTTTGGGTATTGGTTTTTGTTTTACTGAAAATCAAGAGTGAAAAAGGCAGAAGATTAGAATAGGGAGGGCGGTTTTTGAGTGGACTAGTGGTGGGAGGTACAAAGGTTAAGAAGCTTCCATCCACCTGCCCAACTACCACTGGCAGTCTGCAGAGGCTGCTTTTGTTTTGTTTTGTTTTTAAAAAAGCCAGCAGGAGATGTAATTCCATGCAATGCCTGGTTTGGTCTTTTGTCTTTTCCATTTCTACAGTAGACAGCACAACTTAGATTATGCACCTTGTATAGACGCAAACACAACCTGCTGAGGTTAACTGAAAATGCATAGAAAAGCTTCCTCTGCTTACTAACACTATTGATGATGCTCTTCTAATGGTCCAGTTCTTATTATGCTACCTCTTCATATCTAACATGATCAGAATATACAGTACTTTGGATATATACACATCAATCTGCTGAAATATTTTCACAGGCAGAATATGACTGAATGACTGGATATAAACACCTCATACAATAGATCAATCTCATGACATGACAAGGCCCTCAGACTGCTTCACGGCATATCCTCAAGCAACACATAGCACCATCTCCAATAAATGCACAATTATGTATAACATTAACACATTATTATTACAATTTAAAACTTTAAAATAATCAAAGGCATTGAGAGGAGGGAGACAGAGCAGTTTTCACAAGTTTCTTGCACATTAAGGCTGCAATTCTAGTATAGAAACATAGTGATATTCTAACAGAAAGTTGTAACATCCCGATAGTATGTGAGAACTGGAAAGTGGCCAAACTTGTAATACTAATTCTTTAAAAGGGACCTTTGTGAGGAGGGGGAGTCTGAGAAATTGTATGCTGGTTAGCTTGACATCTTTTCCAGGTGGAAAGCATTATTAAATATAAAAATACAAAGCTTGTATAAAAATAAGTCTGCAAAGGTTAGAAAATAAACACCAGACTTTTGGAAGAGTTTGCTGAATCAGGCCAGTGGCCCATCTTGTCCAATACCCTGTTCTCTCATTGGCCAACCAGTTGCCTATGAGAAGCCCACAAGCAGGAACTGAGCACAACAGCAGTCTCCCTTCCTGCAGTTTCCAGCAACTGGTAGCTCATTTGGTAGAGCATGAGACTCTTAATCTCAGGGTCATGGGTTTGAGCTCTGAATGCTGAAACCTTTTCCCATGGGAAGTTGCTTCACCTCCATGATCATTTTGGTTGCCCTTATCTGAATTCCACAACATTATTTTTTGAGGTGAGGCAATGAGACCTGTACTCCAAGTATGGTTACATCATTGATTTATATAATGGTGTTATGATGTCAGCAGTTAGAGGCGGATTTAAAGGAGCACAACCACTTCGGTTGCACTGGGTACAAAGCCTTGGGGGTGCCACACAGGGCACCACATCTATTATACAGAATGGAAGGCAAGAGGTGGGGGGCCAGTTCAGAACCCTTGAGCATTATATATATATAATTAAGATTTTTACTCTGATGTGCATCAGAGGACCTCTCCTCTTATCTCATGACTGTTAAGCTTACTCAGGGGAGCTGCTTTGTCAAAAGCTTTTTGCATTGTTCAGGGTGATAAAAACAAAATGGATTGCAAGTGATTGCTGCTAAAGGATCTTTCCAATTTGGGTGAATGGGCATTAAAATGGAAAATGCAGTTCCACATAAGTGTTAAGTTATACATTTGGGATTTTAAAAACCCTTATTTAACATATAGAGTAAGGGGTCTGAACTGGAGATGACTGGCCACGAAAGAGATCTTGGGGTCCTTAATAGTTGGCAGTTATACATGTCCTAGTTAAAACCAGAAGTTCACCTCAATGTAAAACTGCCTTTAAAGACAGTTGGTACAGAAAAGTTCTGTTAGTTGCTTGTGGGGTCCAGTTGATAGAAAAAAATAACACATATTTTCTATCAGTTGTATTTGTTTACCAGTAAGATCCCAGGCCCAATTAAAATTGCTAGTGATTACCTTTGAAGCTCTAAACAGTTTAGGGCAAAGCTATTTGAAGGCTGATCTGCACTTGTATGAGCCTAAAATTGGCTGTGCTCACAGGCCCACCGCCACTACAAATTACTAGAGGGTAATATTGCAGTTACTAGCTCAGCAGGAATCGTATGATGTATGAGACCTATAAGTTTCATCCTTCTGACATTGAGTCATTAGTCTGAACAATCTGAACAGTCAAATTTGCCATTCCCCCACTTTGTGGGTTGCATCCAGATGGACAGCCTCAACATGAACAAGTTCTGAAGATGTTGATCTCACTGCTTGCATATCTCCCCTTAAGATCCCACCTCCTGTTAATACAGTAGTCCTTTAAAGGACAGAAATGCAGAATTGCTAAATAGGAATAATCTTCATAATCCTAGAGTGGAGTATAATAGATCACTTTTCAGCTATCATTCTAACTGCATGTAGCCCATTTGTAGAAGATGGACAGTTCCTTGCAAAATAGGGCATGAATGCCAGAAATCAAAATCACTTGCTAATGTATAATGCTCCAATCCTTTCTACATACAGAATTTCTTTTTCAGCGATGTATTATTAAGAGCAATTGATTTATGAATTGTGGAGATGCAGTTTTCTGCAACATGTAAGACACATCTTCCATTCTTTGTTTAAAGTCATATTCACATGAAATAGGAAGCACTGTTAGAAAACTTACAAAGATATAGAAAATAATTAGCAATCCTGGTAAGAATAAAATAAAGGGATAATTTAAGTTTTTTGGGGGATGTTCTCACTTTTTGTGGAGGTAAACAGCTCTCCATGGAATACATTATAAACTACAGTATAATGGAGCTACTGTGACATCATTTTTCCTGCTTGAATGAAGATATAAGATGCATAATATATGTAATTTTGTCTCGAATAAACTGGTTCATAGAATTCCCTCCTCTGCATTTTCATTGCTTTCAGTTTTCCAAATTTGCAGTGTTGTCTCTTGTCAGTTTTTTATTCCTTATCATAAGTCCTATAACAAGGCTGAATGTCTAACCTTTCTTTCTTTTACTTCCATCAAATGAACCACAGAGGATGCTTATTAAAGATTCTGGTCATTGCTCCACTGTGCAAAGGCTATCTCTCTGCTTTCTAATAAGGAGGAGGTTCAATTTTGGGTGGGGAGGGGGGGCAGGCTCAGCTTCCCTGATAGATAGCTAATGCTTTTTTTAAATATTTCATTTTGTCAGTCCAGGTTTACTTTTATAAAATGAGAATAAAACTGTACACAGGAATTTTATTATTAATATTACACAGGTATAATGGAACAGGGGAAAGAACTTGCACTCCCTTCCTTCCACAACTGCTAGTCTGGACAGGCCATTCTTGCCAGAAACTATCAAACAGACTGCTTTGTCACAGGCCCCCAACATAGGAGTGATTTCTGAGATGTCTAGGCAGATAATAAGGAAGGGGGACAAAGTGAAAATCCAGTCTGCCTTGCTCTTCCCCAAGCCTAATGCAGGTTGTGCTGCTCTGTCAGACCCACACATGTAGCATGACACCAAAATAAAAAATAATAAAGCAAATTTATAATAGACCACTTTGTAGATTAGAGCCACTGCAGTGGTGCAAAAGCAAGGGGGTGGGTGGGTGGGAAAATACCACATCTAAAACTACTTCAGCAAACTCTGAAAAAATATTTACAATTTACACAGATTCACAGATGTTCTATAAGTGACTGGGTCACATATCAAGGAAAGCCTTCTTAAACAGAAATGTCTTCAGTAGGTGCCTAGACATTATGACACTGTCTAATTCTGGCTGATCATTGATTCTAGAGAACTGGCGCTACAATGCTAAAATCCTGGTTTCTAGTATAAGCTAAGCACAGCATTGGAGCTTAAGGTACTTAAGCCGTATTGGAGCCGTGCCCTAGCTGAGGAGTGCAGTTGCCAGGCATGGATATATGTGCAAGCTCATCCCTGTAGATACCCTGGTCCCAAGTTGTTTAGGGCTTTAAATGCTAAAAGCAAAACTTGGAACTTCCTCAGCAGAGGTGTTATATGGTGTCGACCCTGAGTTAACAACCTAGCTGCTAAATTTTGCACCACCATCAATGTCAGGTTAAGCCCATGAGAAGTCTCACCTAGAATGTCTTGCAGTAAACACATCTTGAGATTACCGGTACCAAGAATACCAAGAACACAGCGGCCAAACTATCTCAGTCTAGGAATGGCTGTAGCGGTCTTACCTATTAAAGTCAGGTAGACACCTGAGAGGAAAATTCACTTCGAGTGTGGCAGAAATGCCCACAAGAGCCCAACAGCCAATTTAATGAAGTTTATGAAGTTAAGAGTTAAACTTATTGTGTCTGAATTTTTCTTAGTGGTATATTAGGTGCATATTTGTATGATCCTAGATGCTAACTTGAGGAAGCACAACAAGGCAACATAACTACTGTTCAGTGGACTGCTTAAGTTTGTTTTACTCTATTATCAACTCAGTGTACGTTATTTTTTAAAATAATAACCCTCAAAATATAAGCAATAATTTCAATCTAGTTAATCATGCTATTCTTCTTTTTTTTCTTTTTTTTTTCTTTTTTTTTTGGCAATGGAGAAGGTTGCATTAATGGAATAACTATATTTTAATTTTCTGTCAGCGTTATTATCCCAAGACAGTGAAGCCATGTAATTAAATTAGCTGTGACTCTGCAACTCATTTTCAGATTTTTAAAAAAGCATATGGTACCTTTCATGGAACATTTAATAAGACTATTCATTAAAAAAATGAATTAAGCATGTGTTGAATTAAGCATCTAGTACTACATTAGTCTATCTATTTATGATATAGGATGTCAAATTCCCAGTTATACCAAATAACACAGAGAAAAGTAGTGTTAGGTGAACAAAGGGTTCAGTAGATCCAGTTCCTTGATTTGCCCATTGAACAGCGGTTTGACTGATTCCACTTCTTTTCCATACTTGTAAATACATTCCAGGAATCCAATGAGGTTTTAATGTGCCTATCATTGGACAATTTTTCAATTGTGAACTGAAAGAACAACAGAGATAAGTTAGTCTGTTCTGACTAGGGCCAGCACTTCAGAGTGGTTTGTGCAGGGCTGGGAGGATTGACTCTATGATGTGAGGTTTGTGGGGCGAAGGAAATGGTTGATTATGTTATATAGGATTGTTTGTGTCACACAGAAGACAGAGAGCCTCTCTGTCATAGGTTTAGTGTTTTGGGTCTTAGAAGTTTGTTTGCGGGGACTGCCCTTCAGGACAAAAATCTCTGGGGCTCAGTTTGTGAAAGTCACGAGCCTCTATGAAAGACTATGAATGAAGCGTGATCATATTGTTCGCAGTAGGGGGCAGTAATAGGGCCTTTCCTTGGCCTTGCTACTCCATTACATCCCAAAAAGTTTTAACCCTGCCATTGTGCATAATGCTTGGTAAAAAATAATAATAATAAAGAGAGAGCAGGGCAGGGGACATCCCTTGGAAATTCCCTTTTCATTGTTTTTAATTGTTTTCTATTTTAAAAGATCCACCCAGAAACAGGACAAAACCTGTCGGTTGACACCGCAAAAAGGACATAAAAAGGATTGAGACAGTTCCATGCACCCCGAAGTGGCAGACGGAACTACTGAAATGATTACGCTGCTTGTTCGTCTTTTAAAATGGAAAATCTAATCTACTTGTTACAGAGACTCACCTGGCACCTACTTTAATATCTTTGTGGAGCCAGTGAATACTTTCCTTTTCTCCCCAGGCATTTGATTGTGAGCATCTCTGCTATCTTTGTGGGTGTTCTGGCTGGCTAATTTCTTAGTGATTACAATCATTTGAATGTAGTTGAGAGGAGACTAGATTTCTGCCCGCTGCTTTTAGAATTAATCTATTATCGCTTTTAATGTTGTTGTTTTGGTTTTTCTTTTCTATATTCTGCATTGCGACGAATTTTTTATTTCATTATTTAGAGCTGTTTCCAGATAAATTCTTGAGGAGTGAAATGGCTGCCACACAGGCCAATTGGGTTAACAATTGTTCCCAACAAGAATGGTCCTGGGAACTAGCCTATATCAGTGCTGCATTTAGGGCTGTATAAGTGTTTCTCCTGCACAGGGCGCCAAGCCAAGGGAGTGCAAAACTATTACATAGTGCACTTGAGAACGTTTGCAGAAGTTAAGGGAGGTAAATTTTGTCCTCACTCAGGGCACTGTATTACCAAAGTCCACCCTTGTCCTACATCAGGGTGTCCAACCAGTAGATTGCGATCTGGTAGATCATGGGATCCTTATCGTGTACAAAAAGTTACGGTGGGGGGAGCTTTAAAACTCTGTGCAATTCTCCCCCAAAAAAGCTCAACAACCCTGGGCAATCCATCCACCCCACGCACGCTCCTCCTGCCTCCAATGACAATGGGTAGATCACAGTCAGTATTTTTATACTGGGAGTAGATGGCAGTCTCTTGGGAGTTGTAGTATCTGAAGAAGTGTGCATGCACACGAAAGCTCATACCAATAACAAGCTTAGTTGGTCTCTAAGGTGCTACTGGAAGGAATTTATTTATTTTTAATCTTGGGAGTTGGACATGCCTGTCCCACATCATGACTCAGCATCATTCCCATGGACCATTCTGTTACAAATTAAAAGGGAATGATACCAAGCAGCTGTGGGCCACCTAAAAAAATTCTACCAAACTCAGTAGGACTTACTTCTGAGCAGGCATGTGCAGTATTATTCAAAAGAATTTGAGCTGAAAACCCTTATTCTTCTATATTCTTTTCTCTGTTTTTTGACAAAGGGATCTCTCCTTCCTCCACATTCTCGGGATTCTACAAACCAAGAGATGGAACATAAGGAAAAGATGCAATGTGGGTAGGGAGGGAGAATTTACTACTTATTACAACTGAAATTTGAGAGTAAATACTGAGTAAATACTGAGAAGAGACTCACTCAATGTGTGAAGAGGGCTATTTGTGAGTAAAAAGGGTTAAAACTCTGCATGTAGAATTTTCTTACATGCTTTAGTATATTCCAAGGTTTAATTTGTTTATTGCCCAATTTGTGTAAAAATAAGAGAAAATAAATAACATTATATTAGAAGGTACACAGCACATTTAATAATTTAGTATGTAAAGTGTGCAGGAACAGGAAATATAGTGCATTTGGTTAAAATCTGCTGTCTCTAGGTCAATGCAACCCACACAAGAGGATAGATTTTTGTCTTTGTCTTTTCCGCAGTCTTGGAGTTGTGCCTAATAAGAAAAACATGAGATTGTCCTTGCAGTTTCTGCAGGCTGTTTTTCAAAGGGTCAGTCAATGAAGCTGGCATGGCTTTGAAGGATTAAACCATCTGCAGATGCAGAGGAGTTTCTTTAGAGCATTAGTTCTTGTAATTTATTGAACAAAATGAGCCTGAGCTCTTAAGGGACGAGAGCTAGAGAGAAATTGTTAACAACTGAAGAGATATATGTACCAAGAAAATTTATATAGTCAGTTCAAATATTATTATTTATTAAATTAGTATACCCCCCTTCATCTGTAGATGTTAGTGTGGTCCACAGCATAAAAAATACAAGATAAAAACACAAAATGCCTAATAAAACAATAACCAAATCAAAACAAAACCATAATCCCCCAAACACATTTAAAAGGATATATTAATTATATGTATAGTAATTAGTTTAAAAATTGTCATGAAGTGTCAGGATGGTGTTTAGGGTGGAGTCTCAGGCCTTTACCCTACATACCTTTCGCTTCTCCACCCAAAACACCCACTTCACAATTTCTCACCCATTTCCATTCAGCATCTTCGCCCTTTAGCTCTCCCAGCCTTTTGTAGACTTTTAGCTTTAGCTAGTTTTGTACAGAAGCCATTGAGTTGATCCCCTGGCTTCCTCACTGCCAACATAGCTTCTCCATCATTCTGAGCCTAGAGTGGAACCAACTTGCTTCTGTACACCCAGTCCTGAACTGAACTTGCTCAAGTGAAGTAACAATTGGCTCTTGCCAAATATAGAAGTAGTGAACAATTTACTTGCTTCTCCAACATATTTGAGGGTAACGCTATACCAGGAAATCCAAAGACTTATCCATAAGACAATTTCTTCTGTTGCCATGGTTCAAATAAAGGATGCTACAATAACACAAAACATAGTAGCTATGGGAACAGGTCCATATGAAATGGTGCCTGCTTCTGGAATCACTGTGTATGTGGTTCACTCTTACTGTTGCATGCTTATTTTCCCTCCCCAGTTAGGTAACCTATCAGGCAGCCTTTGATCAGAGTCTCCATCATTTTATGACCCAGGACCCAGATTTGAGGTGTTTCATTACTGAAAGCAGGTTCAAAAAGCTGCAACAAATCTGTAGGCCATTGTTCAGGCAGTTGACACTACCCAAAAAACAAAAAAACCCAGAACACAAAGAATTTTTTGGAAATTCAGGGTTCTATGGAAAAAAGCAACACCTTGAATAAGGGTCATGAGCTTTATGAAGGCAAAGAGAGGGATTAAACTGCCTTTAAATGAATGTAAAACAATGCACACCAGGATCAACAATAACATACAGACTAACAAACTGTGACCTTTCCATAAACTAAAGGGAATGTTGATATGATTAGATTAGGTGCAGCATTATCATAGAGCATGCGGGAGGAAACAAGCCCTGGTGTTTTAAAGCTCACAATTGCTTTGAAAATTGAAAAATTCACACTGATGGGAAAGAAAGGTATGACAAACTGTGCATGGGCCATTTCCAAAATGAGTGATATGTATTTGAAGGATTTGAAAGATTATATATATTTGAAAGAGACAATTATATATATCTGAAAGATTTGAAAGACAGAAGTAGACTGTGGAACTGAGACTGTTCACACACTATTGTTTACTCAGCATCCAGTACGCTCCCACCAATGGTTTGGGAAGTAATGTACACAATCCATATCTATCCTCCCATCTATTCTGTTGTTTCTTACAGAATACAGTGGTACTTCCGGTTGCGTACGGGATCTGTTCCAGAGCTCCGGTCGGATCCCGAGGTTTCTGCAACCAGAGGGACCGCTTCTGCACATGCACGTGTGGTAGTAGACAGCTTCCGTGCATGTGCGCATGGCAGTAGAGTGCTTCTGCGCATGCACGCGTGGCAAAACCCGGAAAAATACTTCTGGGTTTGCCACGTACGTATCCCGAAGGATATGTAACCGGAGGTGAACATAAGTAGAGGCACCACTGTACTACATTTCAATGCATTTCTCACCAAATTAGCTGCAATTCATTAAAAAGAATGTTCTAGCTGCTTTTTCTATGTATACAGCCTGAGACAATGAATAAAAATTCTGACAATAAAGTGAGGAAATCCACCCACCCACCTTTATGGGATGGCTATAATTCTTCCTAAGTCTAATGCCATAAGCAAGAATGCTTTTATTAGCTTCTTCAACTAGGCCTTTGCTGATTTGATTCCTCTTTTTTTTTGGCCCACTTCCCAGCCTGATGTATCTTTGTCTCTGCCTTGCTTCAGCTAATTACTTACGTTTGATGGCTACCTCTGCAGGTCCCATTACTTATTGCCACTTGTGAACAGTTGTAGTAAAGGTGTTTGTCACTTACCCCAAGGTCATTCTAGCCCTGTTTTAATTTGGTCGTATTCCCTACCTAGTAATATTGATGATAATATAGTAGGAAGCATTTTCAGCTCACGCTGACCCCATAAGAACAAGCACCATGTATTTGCCTTAGGATACTTCTGCTGAGTAAGCCTTTAGAACATGGCAGTGTTATCCTGGAATGTTAACTGTAAGTCATCACAGCTGGCTAGGGAGCAATATAAAGATTCCGTTGATTCAGTCACTTCTAGAGGGGAAAAATTTATGTGCTGGTTTTTTCCTCCCTGAAATATGTCCTGCTTATTCATCTTAACTATAGATTTCAATGAATATGTGGAATTCATGCCTATTTTCACAACAAACAGTATTATCCTGCATTCCATAAAAGCACTTCCTTTCTTTCCATATCTGACCCCCTCTGTGTGCATAGAGTAGATGAGCCATATAATAAATGACAGCACAATCAGCTGTTTCAGGTCAAGACAATGTGGTAAAGGCTAACTCCCCAGCCCCATTCCATCAGCTGGATGGTGCTGCTGTTGCTTTTCTGAATGGTGCTATGTAACCGTAACTCTAGCAACCGAGTTGGATGAGTTGCAAGTGCAGCATTCATTTACTTATGTAGTTGTTACTTTTATGTCGTCCTCCCAGCTAAGAATACATGCATGGAAGCCTGCTTCTGTCTTTCACAGGTGTATGCCCCCTGGTGAGATCAGGACATCTGTCTGGAATAAATGAATAACCAAACCGCTGCCTTTTTACAATGGATAGCTATTGCCAACAGCTCTTGTTGCTGAGCCTGAATGTGATTATTAGAAATGTTCCTGCAGTTGCAGTTTTGTACTTGCTCTCTTTGACCTGCCTTGTCAATTATGGATATACCACCTTTCTTTCTCTTGACTGAATGTTTGTTCAGCTATATAGCAGTGTTTTTAATTAACTTTCTTTTTGTGCCATGTTATACTTATGTGCGCATTAATATCATTGTTTTAACTGATCTTAATAATGTATATATTGTTGTAACCCACACTGGGTGAAGGGTGGGTAAGAAATGTAATAAATAATAACATGCAACTGAAAAAGAATATTGGTGCAATCAGATAGACAATCTGATCAAGATGGTTTTTTGCAGTGTTTCACCAACACTTTTAAGTGCGGATCAAACATGCATATTGGTTTAAACATAGTACATAAAGGAATCTAGATGCAATTGTATGCATGAGCAAATAAACATTACTTCTTTCCCTGTGTTTCATCAGTGCAAATGTAATAAGTGAAAGCTGTAGCAAACTGTGTATAAAGTGTACTCTGTATAAAGTGTGGAAATAATAAACCACTTTTCAAGGTTTGTTTGGTTTTAAAACCAATCAAGCAGTGTATAAATGATACGGAAGAAATAACAGAACAGAACAATGGATTATTTCTAGTGTACCACTTTGATCTTGAAAGGAAGACCAATAATTCAGAACTGCAAAATCTGAGAGAAATTCAGATGAGGAAAATTTTGGTAGCAGCCCTCTCACCAGCCTAAATGGGAATTGATAAACCTATTGTGGTTCTTGTTTGCCTCTAATATTGTGAAAAGGAGAGGGTTGTCAACACCTGGCAGGCCACAATATATGGCTGGATTGTATTCAACTGGAAGGATCCCAAGTTATGCTGTGTGTGTGTGTGTGTGTGTGTGTGTGTGTGTGTGAGAGAGAGAGAGAGAGAGAGAGAGAGAGAGAGAGAGAGAGAGAGATCCCATTTTCCCCACTTCCCTCTGTGGGTGGTGTATGTGCTTCATCTGTGCGTGAGAGAGTGTTATAAACAGAAGTATAATTAGAGGGAGCTGCTACATAAATGAGTGGACATAAGAAAGGGCCAATTTCCCTCTAAAGCTCAATAAGCATACAATTAGCACAGTGACATAAGATACTCTCCACGGGATATATAAATACATATTGTGAAGCATGTGCAAGGTATGTTCTGAACAGAACTTGCAGATGAATACAAGAGACAGGCTGATGACACCACCTTTAAAGAGCACACAAAAGGCAAATGCAGTATTTCACAGCTAAAAGGAGGAATAAACATAATGCTATGGACATAAATGACTAAATTGAGATGGAGATATAAATTAAATTAAATTGAAAGGAGCTCGCAAAAGTATCAAGCCAGCCCACAGCTTGAAGGCCCCTATTTCTGTTTTTTATTAGTGTATTTCTCTGGCAGAACAGGGTCATGCTGAAATTTAAATGGTTATGTAAATCAATATGCAAATTAGTTGTAACCTCCAGGCATCTGGAAAGTTGCCAGGGCTGTTTCAGATCCAAAGTGTTTGGGATAACACAGCTTTGTGATTGTAAATTCTCATGCAAATTGCATAAATTGTAACTGTGTGTAAATGTAAAGCTATGGGTTTATGGAAGGTATGTCACCTGAGGACCTATTATTGGAATTGCAGCAGTGGTGTCATTTGCTGAGAATTTTCTTCTTCTTCTTCTTCTAGATGGCTCCCTGTAGCTTCTTCATCCTAGCAGGGGATTATCTCAATTCATGTTCTAGGAAGAGCTCAGCACGGAAATGTCAGAGTTATCCTGTGTTTCTGGATGAGCCAGATGTGAACCAAATACAGATGTGCAAATACTATTTTACATTATTTATTTGCAAGAGTATTTCTAAACCACCAAGTCATTTGAAAAGTATATCATGGCAAGGTGCAATATAATTATTAATACATTAAATTATAACTTCATAAAAGAGAGAACAGAAAGAACAAAAGAATGAAATCAAGTCTCTAAAAATGCTTGGCAAAACAGAAATGTCTAGAAATGCTTGGTGAAATGGAGAAATATCAGAATTGTGTGAGTCTGGTTTGCATGCAAATTGCACACCAAAGTAACAGACTAAAATTAGTTTGCGCAAACTAACCAAAAATGAGATAACTGTAGCACAGCCAAGAAGGCTTCTCCAGATGACCAAAGTGATCTGGCCAGTGTATAAGACACAAGGTAGTCATTCAGGGGAACTGGTCCTAGGCTATTTAGGGTTGTATAAAGTAACAGTAATACCTTGAACTTAGCTCAATAATGTAGTGTCTGCCAGTACAGAGTTTTACTTTAGAATCACTGCACCTATTAAGATCTCATTAGCTAGTCAATTTCGTTCTGTTATAACATTGACAAAATGGATGAGTCACACAGAATTTCCTCAGTGTTGTTTACAGGGCAAAGTAGTGTAATTGTTTTATCCTTCATTAATGGAGAATCAAGTATTTCAGGGTATATTAAGGCAAGGTTTTTGGCGTTTGAGATTTATTCCTTTCGCATTTCCTCTTGTAAATGCAGCCTAGTACTTAAATGCTTGCAGAAAGAACAGCAAATGTTAAGAGGTACAGGTGATGTGGGGAAGGGATTGACAAGCTGTCTGCCACTTTGTAATGATGCAGCAGATGAGTGGATGCACACTCAACTATGCACCTCATTTAAATTGGGGGGTTTTAATACAAAAAATGAATCCCTTTTCCAAAGGACCATGTGATAATGGCTAACTGTTCTTAAGGATGCAACAACCAGTGGACAGTGAAAATATATCTAACTAAAGTATGCATTTTAGGACTTAAGTTACTGTTAGATAAGAAAGCATATCAGTCTGACACAAAGTATTGTGCAATAAACTATCATCAAATCAGATTACTTTGCACTTCTCACTTTTGCAATTATTAACAAAAAAAATTGTTTATGGTTATTCCCTTTAAGTCTGAAACAGTATAATTTACATGAGGGTCCCTATGGAAAGCAGGTTGTTTTAAGCTGCGATTCAGCAAATTCAGAAGCAGCTGAAACACCAGCAGGGTCAAAAGGGGGCTTAGGGTGATTTGGTTGAACAATGAATCCCTCATGCCAGAGAACTATGAGAACTGGAGCTCTGTGAGTGTAATAGTTGTCTCCTAAAAACTCTCGGCACCCTTAACAGTTCCCAGTATTATTTGGGGGAAGCCATGACCGTTTAAAGTGTTATAATACTGGTTTAAATGTATAGCACAGGTAAGGCCAAAGTTTGCACACTCAAAGCATCCAAGTTATCCTTTATCCTCAGTCTTCTATGCAAACTGAACTTTCCACAGATCAATAGCAATTTAAATGTCATCCTTCCCTGTAAAAGCATTTCGCTTGCATGCCTGTTTGTCTCACAAACCAAATTATTCTTAAAATGAGTCTGGAAAAGCAATCACACTTGTCCCTTTGGAATTAAAATGCTACAAACAGAAAAGAAAACTCTGTCTTTAAACTGTGAAACTGTTCAGATTAAAGAGATCTCACCTCTTACAGTTTGATGTTGATTTATTGAGACATGGCTTACAATTTAATTCCATGACAAAATGAACTCTTAATAACAGATGCTATAAGCAGACTGAGGGGAAGAATGTTATGCAGTGAGACCGACCAGAAAGTTACTCCTGGTGGTGGTGCAAGTACTACATACATTCATAAAACAAATATATGTTCAGCATTATATCGTACTTTTCTTACAAAAGACTTTCTCATAATTTACCTGCAAAGGCAAGTGTGAATGTAAGTGAAAATGATATATCTGGAATTCCTAAAATGGCTGTGCTGGTTGGCGCTGGTGGATTCTGTACTTAAAAGCTTATGGAGGGCACCAGGTTGACGAAGGTTGAACTAGATCGATTGATCTATGCACTGAAATTCCATCTGATTCCCTGCCCCAATCTGGAGTAATGGGTCTATAAAGTGTGAAACAGAAATGTTGGTGCCAGTGGCGTAGCGTGGGTTGTCAGCACCCGGGGCAAGGCAAGTAATTTGCGCCCCCTAACCCGTGGATTTGCGCCCCCTAACCTGTGGATTTGCCCTAACCCCAGATGTTGCGCCCGGTGTGGCCGCCCCCCCTGCACCCCCCACGCTACGCCACTGGTTGGTGCGGATGTTGACCCTCTTTCAACCCTGGCCTCTTTCTCTCCTTCAACTCCTCTCTCAGCTGCTTTCTTGCAGCAAAGCGAAGTATGAAAAGCTAGATGGGATATCAGGAAATTACTTGGTGTAAACTAGACAGTGGAGGTGAGTTCAGCATTCACCCACCTACATACTACTTTCAAAATTAAATTTCACAGCAAGGAGGGGGAAAGAGAGGATGTACGAAAATTTGTGGCTGGGACAGAAGTGCTTTTAGAGATATGGTGCTATGTGTGGTTTGGCACCAGGTATAAGAAAAGGCAAGGAGAATGGCAGGCTGGGGAGCAGACAGGGCCGCTTACTGAGGGAAATGGTGAACCCCTGGCTAATCATTGTTTCTCTCCATTAGTGTGCCTGTCCCGAAATCTGCCATCCGAGTTCAATGATCTGGGCTGTTAACCCGATTTTTGGCTACATCTGCACAGTAGCTATGTGGCACAACAGCAGGCATTGTGTGGCACAACAGCAGGCATTGCTTTCCATGTTCTGCAATTTGGGGTTTGTGGATCTCTAGAACCATTCAATGAACAACAAACATAGGGCATATCACAAATTAAGAGGTGAGACCAAAGTCATAATAAATAAGTTCAGCATATGTTATGCATCAGTTATGCTATTTGCATCAGATATACATTACAGAATTTACAGATGACTTGCTACAAGAGATGCACATAAAATATTAATTAACAGCTGTCCATACTGTATTCAAAGCAAACTTTTATCAGTTAAAATAAGCCTCTAACCTTTACAACAGTCTACATTTTCTTTAATATATTTTGTCAGTAATTCAGCTGTTGAAAGCACAGTATATCAGACTAAAACAGACCAAGGATACAATCCTGTACACATTGATGTCCAACTGAATTCAGGCCTCAAGTGAGAATATTGGATGAAAGAATACTCGGAACTACATACCTGTTCCTTCAAGGGAGGGCAACTCGTAACAGGCCAACTCTCCAATTTCTAGACCCCCACCCCCAATCCACCCCCAATTATTCTTGTCAAGATTCAGCTTCAGGTTATTGGCCCTGATCCACCCCATCACTCCCTTCAGAAACTGATCCAGAGCCATTGCCTCTTTGACCAAAAGGAAGTAAGGACAGAGGAGGAATCCTTTTTAAACTGATTTATACATGGAATTTGGAAATTCAGCTGAACTTTGCCCAGACTGGGCCACTTCTTGAATCAAACACCCATGTATGCGCAATGCCTCTCAGGCATTGTTGAGTGTTTTTTTAAAAAGCCCAACTAATTTATAATACACACACACATAGTACATACAGTACAGAACTTGTGTAAAAGGCTAACTTCCTATTGAGACCAATAAATGAGATGGGAATTAGAAGAAAAAAAATCTGTGTAGATAGGTCAGCTTGCCAAATTATTTGTTTTTATTCATATTATAAATATCATTAAAAAAAGTAAATCTATACCAAAATTAAGTATAAAACAAAGGCAGCAAAATGGATGAACACCTATAACAATACAGCAAGATCAGCAATTAAGGGAAAAGTCACTGATTACATTCCTCAATTACAGTAAAACATCATAAGGAGAAGCTCACTAACTATTGAGAAAATCTGGACATTTGCAAATGAAGCCCTGTGCAACAACAACAACAAAAGTGGGGGAGGAAAGGGAGGAGGTTGTTTTTAATAATTGTCCTTTGAAAGAGACAGCCTGTATGTCATTCCTTTAAATAAGCTTATGTTGGCAATAAAATCAAGAAATAGAAACCTACCGGTAAATGGTAGTATAAAGCCCAAGGGAATATCCAGTTCACTTGAGAAGCAATAAAATGCCTTTCCTTTGTAAGACTAAGATTAAACATTTGTGTATTTCTGTAAAATAGCCGGCAGTCTTGCACAAAACAAATACTTTGGAGTACATAAGAATTCTCTGTTGTAATGTACATTTCTTTAACTCTAAAATAATTCACTCAGTCAGTGAGGCAAAAGTCGGAGATTGCCTTGTTTTTTAGTGTTAAACAGATAATCAATAGTTCAGTGCAATAAAATTAAGTGTTTTGAGTTTATTAAACTTCGGAGACAACTACAGAGTAGCTAGAAAGTACAATATCATTAAAAGACAGCATAAACTATGCAACCTTGTGTTTGTTCTGAGCCCTGTTCGACTCCTCTGTAACTAGAGAGGGGAGTATTGTTATTGAAGAATAGGCAGAAGCGCTAAGTTATCCTCTGCAGTATCCAAGACCCTGGACTTGGTCAAAGAAACCAAAATGACTTCTGCAATTCACTTAGACCTAGACACTGAAGATCTCTGATACAGTGAGGGGTTGATGAAAGCACCACCCTTCCAATAGATGGGATTATATAGCCTCAATGATGGTGTCAGCAGGCCCTTACATATTGTTTTTCCTTGTAGATCTTCTGGTACAGTACTATTTTTTCCCCAATAGCTTTTTTATTCTTAATGTGTCAATTTGCAAAATTTTATAGAATAAATAAAAAAAATATACAGAACTTGAGATATGGATTGGAGAATTTCAAGTTATGTTTCCAGGCAATTTGGATTGTTTCTGAATGAAACATTAAATTCTGAACTTTTTACTTCATTCTAAATCTATTATCCATCAAAAAAAATTTGGGGGGGGGGTATTAGCATTTTGGCTTTAAGGAATTTGGCCTTAGCTAAGTGAAATCCACAATGGTTTTTCTTTCTTCATATTATCAGTAATAGTACTATTTATTATATTTCTATACTGCTCTACATCTGAGGATCACAGGACAGCTTACAATATTTTTAAAAAACCAAAAATACATAACAGAATAACAAACAAAACAAAAACCCCAATAATAATATTGGGCAACTGTTTTCTATTAAACTATTAAAAAACTATGTTTTGTTACAGATTACATTGGACAAGCTGAGATAGATCTGTATCTGTTGGGTTATATATTCCTTTCAAAATGTTTGACTGGTACTGTCAAGTTACCGTAGTCAAGAATATGTATTGGCATTTCTAAATGTAATGGTATTGGAATCAGCTATTATATTAAGTACCTTTTAAAGCTACGCTTTAGCTAAGTACATGTGTCATTCTCAATAGCATAACAACTTAATCTAAATAAATATATATCCTATACTACAATCAAAGTGGATCAGCCCTAGAAATGCTAGTGTGTGTTGTGTTTTGAGGAATTGATTTTAACTGCTGTATAATTGCATTCAGTACATTTTAGCAGTTACTTTAATAATCTGACCTGGAACTATTTGCTAACTAGATACACTAAACTGGAAGTTTTGGATACAGGGCAATCTAATCATCATGAGACTATTTTCCACGTCAGATATGTTATCTTTAAGCAATTGCTGTATAGGAAGATTAATACCACATCTTATCAGCATATGATATCACAGAGGGAATACATTTTGGTAGAAATGAAGCACTGTTGGATATCTACCTAAATTAGACAGAAGATTTAAAGGGAGCCTATTTTCAACACTAAAACTTCATTTTATGTGTTTCAGTTTAGAAATAACACCCAACCACCTGAATGAATCAGAGGATAGTTAATTGTGTTTTTGCCTGTGTGATGGTAGACTTTGCTTTGCATGCTGAAGGCCTGCCAACTCCACTTAAATCAGGGGTGGGAATTCAGACATCATTGCCAATGGCTGGGGCTTCTTATGGTAGCCCAACAATATCCGGAATGTCAAAGGTTTCCCATCCCAACATAAAGGAGCTCAGGCAGCTAGGCTGGGAAAGATCTCTTACTCTTGAACAGCCATTGCCAATACAGGGCTTATATGGATCAGTGTTCTGATTCTGTATAAGGCAGCTTCATGTGCTCATTATACCACATCACAAAGATTTTGCTGACAATGTCAAAACTCTCTTTTCTTCCCTTGAAGATTATTTTGCAAGTGTTTTAGGGAAAGGAAGTCTGTTCACATCATTAAGTTATAGTTGACTAGTAGGACATGGTTTGTATGCACCAGGTACCATGTTCAATCTCCATGATCATTAGTGTGCTTTGAAGTTTCCTTCTTCGTTTCATCAGTGCCCTTTTGTTGTGTGCATGCTCCCTTTTGATTGCTTGTACTTTTAACTTAATTTTTAAATAGAATTGTGTGGTTTTTTAAAAGAAAATGTCACAGAAGACTATTGTTTAAGCACCTTGGAGAGCTGCTGCCAGTCTGAGTAGACAGCACTGAGCTAAACGGCCCTGTGACCTGACACAGCATAATGCAATTTCACATATTCATACGGATATTAAGCAATGTGGAAAGATTTGGGTGCAAAAATTTCATCTGTCTTTTTGTTCAAGCTTGAACTTCCAGCTTACAATGCAACTGTGTCAAACACTAATTTGGAAAATTAAAGAGCAGCTTTTAAGATAAAATGTTAGGGTTACATACCTACATCCAGAAGTTTCAGCATATGCCAGAAGGAGCCTACACTAGTGACTAATGATGGAGGTGAACATCTAGGTTGCACTTTATATTAAAGTTCTGCTTATAAATAGTTTATAAAGGGCCAAGAAAAGATTAATAGCTGTTATAAGCATGTAACAGCTATGACCACTGTGTGTTATTGAGTTATAGGCAGTTGTAAGCACATCAGTACAAGATGTTATAAATCAAAGTGTGAACAACCTGTTGGAGTCTGTAACAATCTATAATTGATTCATTCTAATATTCATGTATTAATTCTTTATAAGCTGTTTATAGTATTCATACATCCTTTATAAGCTGCTTAAACATGGAGCATCATTATGAAATGTGATAGGCCATTATATAACACTGAAGGCATCAGTTCTGCAATATATCTGAAGCAAAATCTTCTATTAAAATTTTATGTACCTTGACTTATATTGGCATCAAAACAATGTCACAGCATGGAGGGCCTTTGTACAGTGTGTAATTTCATTTTTAACTAAGGAAACAAAGCCCGATTATCTTAATGTTTATTAAAATATCATATTCCTAGAATTTAACTAGAACAGTGTATCAATCACAGTTTCCTAGAAAATTCTAACATGAAAAATATATCCACAACGCCTTTATGGGGCCTGGAATATTGAATGGATTCGTGTTGGCTTAATTTGTATACCAATTAGTTGAATTGTGGCGCTGAGCGGTGATCAATACCAGCCAGATGCAGCTACAATTCTATTATAGACATAGTGATATATTATTATAGTTTGTCTTATTCTCTCACATGTATTTGTGGGCCCAGGCTCAGTAAGCCTAGGGCTACTGGGGGGCAGGGAATAGGAGGCATGAAATGACATGACAACAGCTTCGGATTGAAATGGCCACAACATTGTTGATTACAGATATCACTAGACTTTGGCACAGGCACTGGGTATGTATTCTAGATCAACTAGCCCAATTGCTGGCTGATTATTCCATCACAGTTGATTCTGGATTAAGAATCTCCTTATCATGCAAATCCAATAGGGCAATCCCACCAGGTAACCATCTGGGGAATTCTATGGCCTGTTAGCCTCCCCCTGGACCCCTTTACTGAGAGACCTTGAAATTTGAACCTAGATAAGGGGTGGGTCTAGTTTAAACTATGAGGAAAGCAAAAACCCCAGACAGGCGCAGATTCCTCCCTGGCTCCAAATATGGCAACCAATTTATTCCACAGCAAGGTCATACACAGGCACTGCCACAGGGAAGGTCTGATGCCGACTGTGCTGCTTGCTCCCAACACAAGTTTAAATTCTGTAGAGGCAGATCCAAGTTAAGACTCGCTTCACTTGGTCCATCCCCAGAGCCCAATTCAATTTTAGATTTCAGCAGGAAATCCTGTTGACCCCTGCGACCAGCTGAGGCCGATGACGGAGTCAACAGGCTGCATGGAAAGGAACTATTGACACTGCCCAGCTCTCCCACAATTGCCTCTGTTGCCAAAAGTGGTCAGCTGTCTTTATATGACATTGCTATGAGTACAAGCCTGAGAGTGTGAGGAAAATGTAAACTAATAGGAGCATGGAAAAAACTTTACAGGGGAACTTAATTGTGTGATCTGAAAACTCTTTTAAGTATAAAAAGGTAAAGGGACCCCTGGCAATTAGGTCCAGTCGTGACCGACTCTGGGGTTGTGGCGCTCATCTCGCTTTATTGGCCGAGGGAGCCGACGTACAGCTTCCGGGTCATGTGGCCAGCATGACTAAGCTGCTTCTGGCGAACCAGAGCAGCGCACGGAAACGCTGTTTACCTTCCCGCCGGAGCGGTACCTATTTATCTACTTGCACTTTGACATGCTTTCGAACTGCTAGGTTGGCAGGAGCAGGGACCGAGCAACGAGAGCTCACCCCGTACCGGGGATTCAAACCGCCGACCTTCTGATCGGCAAGTCCTAAGCTCTGTGGTTTAAACCACAGCGCCACCCACGTCCCATCTTTTAAGTATACACTGATCTAATTAAAGGATGTTTTAATGCAGAAATATAACTTTAAAATGGCATTTTACTTTTCATCTTTCAAAGGACAGCAAACTGAAAAATTATTATACAAAACAGGCATATCTGTGCTTGCTTGTACACCTCCTTTTTATAACTACAAACCGTGTACTCTAGATCAGGCTTCTCCAACCTGGTGCCCTCCAGATGTTAGAACTACAAGTTTCATCAGCATGGCTGATGGTCAGGGATGATGGGAGTTGTAGTTCAAAACACCTGGAGAGCACCAGGCTGGGAAAGGCTGGTCTAGTTGCACTATAGATCTATATATATATTTATAAATAGTATTTTGTGTGCATTCTAGATATATTTCTGGATTTTGTAGTGACTCCAAATATTTCTCTCTCCATCATTCCCTCTAATAATTGGAGAGATGCATAAATCCCTACTTTGCTGTTACAGATATAGACCAATTTCCCTTACACTCATGCCCACCTGTCCTTTTTACATTTTACATTGTTTTTGCACTTCTCATTACACTTAAATTTAGGCACCACCATTATACTTTTAGTGTTTTTTGTTAAGTATATAGCCTGGCATACTCCTTTTTGCTTGAAGACTTTTTCTTCTTCTTTTCTAGCTAGTTTCCTAGATGTGGTGACATAAATCTGGATAGAATATATGTTAAAGTTCTCTGACCAGGGAGTATCTTCTATATTTCTATATTGCCTTGTAGAATAGGAACAGACTTGGAAGAGTATTTTTGTAGGACACACTTACCAGGCAATCCAATGGTTCCCAGTGTCTCATTATTTTTCAGAGTACATACCATATTTCTGTGCAACAAAACACAACTTTTTAATTATAAGAAAGAAATAACAAGTCACCTTCAGGAAAACAGACATAATCCCTCGGGGCCACAATGTCATACGTATCACAGACAGGAAAAGCATATTGGATCCATTTGTGCGCACACTCTATAAAGTTAAGATTGTTTCTTATACGCTCTTTTGCAAATGTTCGTTTTTGTTATTGTTATGAATAATTCAAGTGATAGGATCTCCCTCCATGCTTTCCCAGGAGAGGTTATTGTACACTACAGCCCCTTAGACACGGTTGTTAGGAATTGTTTCCTGATATTTCACTGCCTACTTACATTGCTTTATATAGGCTTAATGTATACTGAGTGCATAAAATCCATTATCTCAGGTCTGTTATTTTTGTCACCATCCCACCTTCTTCAAGTCACCTCCATGTGTTATTTGATTCCCTTCTATTTCACTTCAATCCTTACAGCTTCATTTACAGAAATTAATGCAGAGACTATGTATGTATTTTAAAAAGCTGTTCTACAGAACAAATAATTTCTTGTGAGCTTGATAAGGCTGTTGCTAGCAAACTTGCATCTGCTTAGAGTAACATGAAACTCTTTTTTAGATTTTAAACTCTGCATTCAGCCATACCTCTTGTGCTTTTCTTTAATTAAGTGCAGCCACTGGGAGAGAGGAAGGATTGTTACTGGGTCCATCATATTGGGAAACAAGCATTATGCCTTTCTTTCACAGCCAAAACCTTCTCAATGAAAATCACTCACCTTTATGGTGTTAAGGCTTAAAAAGAAAAGGAAAAAAAGTCCCCACTGGCGTCAATAGAAACTTTTTACTTGTTTGCATGTGAGAACCTGATTTTAGCAGAATCACAGGTGGACAGTGAAGGGATAAACCTCCTCTCCCTGTGCACTATGATCCACCAAACATGACTGTAATTAATTAAAGAAAAACAAGAAACAGCTGCATACCACACATTAAGCATAACATGCCATAGCAGATGGTGTGATGGGCAGAGATGCTTACCTGACCTCCTGGCAGGTGAATTGCTGCAATTTACCAGAAGAGGGTGGGGCACAGGGAAAGGGAGGATTAAGCCTAGCATTGGCCAGTCAGGCTTGTACTGCTTGAGTACAAGCCTGACTCAGCCGATGCACTTGCACTGTGACCATTTCATCACCATTCCAGGTAAGCAGCAGCGACTCACCTGTGAGAGGTCAAATAAGCAATGCCAACCCACCATGTTGTCTGCAAATGGTCATGTGTAGTTCGGGCCTTATGCTGATTTATATGGTTAGCTGCAGCTGACTGAATGGCACTGTGCCCTTAAAATGAGAAATGGGGGCAGTAGGTTCTATGGCTGATCATTAGAAAACGCTCCATTGGATTGATTTGAATCTTGGCAGGTTAAGAAAGGAAAGTTTGAGGATGTTCCATGCTGAATTTGGTGTAGAAAGGCTATGAAACAACTTATTTTGAATGAGTTAAGCATGAATGAGTTTTGACACATACTGTGTATTTCCTCTACCCCAACTGGACTTGCTGGGGTGCTTGTAACGTGGAATGGTAGCTTCAGAAGCATGATAGTTCTGTTGCACATGTTTATTCCAGTGAACAGACAAATATAGGATTTTGACTCAACACTCTACCACCAACAGGTAACTAGCTCCAAGAATGTGGTGAAGCTAAAACTAACCATATGCCATAGTCGCATCTGTTAAGAATGTAGCAATTAACAGCTGCAACTTCCAAGCATTTTGGAGGTCAGGTAAAGATTGAAAACCCTTAACACAACATGTTACACCAATAAATAAATTGTTAACTGAATAACTCTTATTTTTGATGATTTAAGAGACAAATTCATATAGGATATGCCTATCAATCACTATTGTCCAAAGGTTGTATTTTAAGTGCTACTCAGAGTAGACCTACTGAAATTAATGTACCCATGTTAATCATGTCCACTAAAATCAATGGGTTTACTCTGAGTGTGAATAATATTGGATATAATTGATTATAGTTTTATGAAATCTCCAGATTCAGGGGCAATACGCCTCTGAACATCCATTGCTGTGAAACAATGAGAGGGGTCTTGCTTTCATATCCTACTTCTGGGCTTCCTGGGGGAATCTGGTTAGCAGCTGGGAAAAACGTGGTGCTGGATTTGGATTTGGTCTGCTCCAGCAGCCATCTTATGCTTTTATCACTTCAGCTAATAGTCTTTCTGTTGCTGTATTGACTAGTCGTTCAGGACTCACAACAGGATCATGCCATCAAATAAAGTGGGTACTGGTGGAACCATAATCTTTTAATTTTATATAGGAATCTTTTAATATAAAAATAAAATATGAAAATTGATGAACAGGTAGACGAAATTTAGGAGAAAATAGGAAAAAGTGAGGGGCAAAATATGGGCATTTAATATTTTTTTAAAATGTGGGTAATATGATATGGGCATGAAGTCTGCTTACCGGTAAGTGCTCTCCCCTACAGTGTTGTTTTGAGAATAGAGAGAAAAGTACTTTTTTATATTTTAAAATTCCTTCTTCATTGGAGTAAGCCTTACTGTTTTGAAGTCTGAAAAATAGCTCCTTGGACCACAGGTACTATTTCACAATATAAAAACACTTTAAAACTATGGCGTAGGGGTTAGAGTGTTGGACTAGGACTTGGGAGACCAGGGTTCAAATTCCCACTCAGCCATTAAGCTCATTTGGTGACCTTGGACAGTTACTGTCTCTCAGTCTAATCTACCTCAAAGGACTGTTTATGAGGATAAAATGGCTTCTTGGGGGGTAAAGGTGGTATATAAATGAAATAAACAAAAATTAATTTATATTAAGCAGTTGCAGGAAAGAATCAGTGCAGCACTTTTTAAGCATTGGTTCAAATATATTTTAGATTTCCTTGACCTAGCTCCAAGATAATGGATAAGTAGCCTAACCACCTGCCTTAAGTATTTTACAAGTAGAAATGTTCCTCTATTTTTTTTTATTTTTGGGGGGGGTCTATGTGTGTATTATGTCTGACATGCTTCAGAATAATTTAGAGAAATGCAGTACCCAAAAGAGCAGTTGTCGCACATTTCAACGGATTTCCCAACTCTAGTTGAAAGCAGCTGCTGAGGGACTTTCAGAGGACTCAAGGAAATGACTACCATGTCAAGAATCTGGCACTCTACGCTCCACCTCACACCCCTCTCCTGAAATCCATGTGTTCAGGCTCATGTCTACATGTCTAACAGGAAATTATCTTAAAATCAAATTATCCAATGATGTGTATAAATTCCCCAAAGAAATCAAAAGCATGCATGTTTACAGGCAAACAAAAATTCCTCATGAAATGTAGTTTCGGGGAGTTAAATGTAAGTTGTGTTTTGTGTGTGTGTGTAGTTTCAGTTTACATAGATAATAAACAGAAACATGATCTTGTTTCTTTTACAGCAATTTTAAAACATTCTTTATAAAATCTTCTGCCAAAGATTTAAAGCTTAAATATTAAATGGCAGCCAGATGCTGGAATGATTGGTTTTGTTTTATTGTTTTGCATTTTCACTATTTATCTCTTTTTAAAAACGTAACTTAACTACTTGAGCATTTATTTCTGAACATTTATGTTACTCATGGCATTTTTAAGTGTATTTTCTTTAATTAAGAGACACTGTTCATAACCATAGATTTTTCAGAAACTACTGATCTCTATTTCTGAGGTAAACAAACTATGAAATCTATAAAGAATCTTAAATAAAAATTAAATTCTCACTATACTGCATAGCAGAATGCCTGCTTTTTATTTGATAATAATATATATCTTTACATGTTAGGAGGCATTTTCATAGATTCTCTTTTTACCATTGGACAATACTAAGAATACTACTTTTATCACATTTGGTTTTCATATAAATACCTCGATGATTCTTGAAGCCTCCTCAAAAAATAATTGTCAGTTGATGAAGAATGTTCATTAATTAATTCCCTTAAGATCCCCTGCTGCATATCATCCAGAACTGATGGCTTGTATAGATTGAGTCTTCTCTTGTATTCTTGCCAGCATTTTAATGCCAGCTCTGTCAACAAGGACTTTGTGCCCTATTTTTCCCCTTCTCCCTTTCTTTTTACAAGGAACAATTCAAATATAGCTCAGTGGCTATAGAATCTATGCAAAATATCCCTGTAAGCAAGGACATTGGCACAAGGTGGGCAGACTCTATGATAAAGTAGGATGAAACAGCTGTTTGTGCCTTCAGCATTTTATGTGTTTTTAAAGCATGTTTTAAAGCCTTATTTTTCACTGTGAACTAGAAAATAAAGAGAGCTGTGCAATTTGTAATGCAAGCAATGTTCTTTATGCAAGCTTACTACAAACATGCTGCCACTTCATTCATGAATATTTTTCCATTGTACTTTATGAAAAGTTGCAAATTGGCAGTATTTGTGCACAAGTCTGCAAAACATTTCTAGGTGTGAGTTAAGCAATGTGGACAACAAATAGTCCTGTGGCACAAAAAAGACTTACAAAATCATTATGGAGTGGTGCCTCCAGAAAGTCGCTATTTTGAGAGATAAATTCAATAGAATACAGGAACTTTTTGCACAGTTAAACCAGATTAAAGGGCTCTGTTGCCCCAGCACAACAAATCCACTTTTTTTAAAAGAACCAGAATTCAAAAGCGTTTCAAGAGTGATGGGGAAATGTATTGAAAAGTGTGTGATGGATGAATGACTAACAGAAACATGCATAAGCACCCTGCAAACAAATCAGAGAAAATAACCAATGAGAACAAGTTACAGTATAAGCTAACCTGCTTATCAGCTTTGTGAATGCAATGAACAGCTCATCTGTAGATGCCTATGGAGTATTGTGTACTTCATCAGGTACATGATATATTATCCTGAGTCACAGAGTAACTTCAGTAGTTTCACCAGTTAATTCAGTAACTATCCTCTCACCAAGAACCTGAGCCTAGACCATTCCATGCAACAGGTTTAGTTTCTGGACATCTTATGTGTTCACAGACCTTAGACAAAGATTCATAACTTAAACATTTATAGATAGGTAGCTGTGTTGGTCTGCCATAGTAAAAACAAAAAAAATTCCTTCCAGTAGCACCTTAAAGACCAACTAAGTTAGTTCTTGGTATGAGCTTTCGTGTGCATGCACACTTCTTCAGATACACTGTATCTGAAGAAGTGTGCATGCACACGAAAGCTCATACCAAGAACTAACTTAGTTGGTCTTTAAGGTGCTACTGGAAGGAATTTTTTTTGTTTAAACATTTATATTATTGTTTTATCTTTTTTGCAAACTGTTTTGAGTTGTTTTTCTACAATCAAGTGATATATAGTCTGAAATAAATAAATATCCACCAAGCCAGACTGGTACCTAGGAATAATCTACTACAGTACAGATCTAGAAGAGTAAATGACAGGACCACCAATTGTCACTTTACAGCCCCCAATTACCTTAAAACAATTCAAATGCGCTCCTGTGGGATGGGGGGGGGCTTCAGCCTGGATGGTGCCTTGAGTACCCTCCAGTTCTTGGGATCCTGCACCCAGTGAGAGTTCAAATCTAATAGAAGATTCTATTTGGGCTGAACTACTTGGGCAAGTTTCTTTGTAAGACAGTGACCTTAGCCAGCCACTAAAATGTCCTCATCAGCCCCCCAAACCAATGAACTAGATTGCAAAATCTACAACTAAGTGATGATGCCCTCCAGGTTAATAGGTCTCCACACCACCACATCGTTGCTAGGTAAGAGAGCAATAGCCAGAGTAGTGTGGATGAGCTGAGCTGGAAGCAGGCTTGAAGCTGGAGACACAAAGGCATACTTGCTCTATGCTGGATCCAAAGCTGTGACTGGTGGAGAAACAAGATCTATTGGGGTATTAATGCTATGAGCGCCTCCATATTATGCTCAGGTTGTATATATGTGTAAATAAAACCTATATCTTTAAAGACACTACTGTCTCTGCTGACCTTCATTCCAAGAAACCCTGAGTAAGTGCCTGAAACCCCTGGAGACTCTCACCAGTCAGAGATTGGGCTGGCATGTAGCAGTATCATTAAGGATCCACAGTCTGTCCTGTGCAATGGGACTTCTCTCACACATGATAGAATTGCCATCATTGGATAGAGGAAGACAGATTTTTTTTTTAATCACACTACTTTTGCAATCCTTCCGGAGAGTAAGCTCTATTGAATTGTGATTAATTCTGAGAAGGTATGCTAGGATTGCACTTTCCATGTATCAATTGGCTTATCAATGCCAGAATGTATGTGTTATCAATAAGAACGTGTGTGTGTGTGTGTGTGTGTGTGTGTGTGAATGAGAATGAGTGTAAGTAATTATTATATTATAAAAGAATAATATAATTATTATTCTAATGCAATTATCACTGCACTTTCTGCATTTCGTTCCCTTCTAGCCTCAGTGTTTCTGATCCTCCAACCATGTGTATGTTTGTATACGCGTGTGCAACTCAGGATAACATTTCATTCACCTGATAAAGTGGACTGTAGTCCATAAAAGCTTGTGCCATAACAACTTTGTTAGTCTTTAGAGTGCCACAAGACCTTATATTGTTTTTCCTGCAACAGATGGACATGCTTACCACTCCAGCAAAAGTAATATGGAGGCATCTTATATTTTCCTTACAACTTTATATGTTTGTAAATGTTGTGTGACATGTCCATAGCCTGTGAGATATAAATCACAATTGAAAAATGATGTTATGAGGTTGGTTTTAGCCCACTTATTATCGCTTTTATTGATCCCTTTAGTGAAAGGTAAAATGAGAGACATGGAACTTCTTCTAAGCCATCTCTTTCCCTCTCTTCCCAGTGACATGTAGTTTATCACAATGTGTGATGTGATTTCCGCCTGCTGTACTTCCTGCCTTGACCAGCCAGTGATCTGAAATAGGAAAATGTTCAGCATGATAACATCACATAATGTGTGTACGATAAACTATCCATTACTAGGAAGACTGGGAAAGAGATATAGAGCAGCAGCAGCTCCATGGCTCTTTTAATGTGTAGTTCTGATGCCCTAAGTGCTCTTGTTAAAAGAGTGAGCACAACTGCAGGAACAAACTTATCACAGTGGCAAAGATCCAGCACTCATAATATACTGTTAGACATGGTTTGATGGATTTATTGTTCCCAATTGATATGATTTTATCATTAGATAATCAGTGCTGGCCCAAACCATTTTTCTCCCAGAAGCAGAGAGCAAAGGATCCCTGCCCCACCCCTTTTGTTTGGGCAAGAAGCACTTTAAAAAAGTCTGGCTGTACCAGTTTCTGCCTTGTCTATCCTCACTCCTACCCTGCATGGTGCTGCCTGAAGCAGGTCACTTCCCCCTGATGCATAGCAGAAGTGGCCCTATGCTATGTTTAGATGTTATGCAGTTCTGTTTTAAGAGACCCTTCACAGATTGTATAAGCAGAGAATGTTCTGCATTTGTGCAAAATCTCACCTTTCATCTGTTTTTAAATGTGATGATGGCCAGGGAAGTGTCATTGCTTTCTTTTTTAACCGAAGAGAAAGAAAAGGTTGAGCTTGAGTTACAGAGGTCGTGGCTAAAGCTGAAAGACGGGGGGGGGGGGGGATAGCTCACAGCTGGAAGGAATCTGCATGCAAAAACTGAGTTTTAACAGAAAATTCCAGAAGATTGCAAATACTGAAGTATTTCAAAATGGGTTAATTAGTTTGTTAAACGGTGCCAGAAATATATTAAATTCTGGGGCTTCAGAATGAAATGCACATTTGATAAGGAATATAGTATATGGAGGGAAGGCGTGCATACAGAACCTGAAGATACTCCTTTTCTGTGCGTACATCACTGGCCAACTAATTGGTTGTACCTCTAACACCTGTTTGGTGGGGATTGATTCCAGGAACCCCTTTCCCCCTTCCCATAATGGGAATCAGCACTGCATATTCGGTGGGGTCCCTGGATCAGTGCTAATGTTACTTTAGGGAATTCAATAGAGTATAGTTGCCATGAACTCACAACCGCTTGAAAAGAGCCCTTGTAATAGTGTCAGAACAAAGATCCACATTGGTGGTCTTAAGAAAAGAATTTGGCATAGGGACATGCTTCCAAGCTTACTTCACACAATCAAACACAGTCATTCTCTTTCACACACACTTACCCACATACATAAACAAACAGTAACTCATTATCATACACAGACCCAGAGATCAGCCCACACTACACAGTATAGAAGGTCACAGCCACACCCTGGCCTTAGTAAATGAGCAATAACATGTTTGTATTTATTCATGTATTTATATTATTCATTGTATTTATACCACTTAATTTCAGTATGGCTTCTAAGTGGTTGTGGTTACACACACACACACACACACACACACACACACACACACACACACACATGAAAGAGCACCAGTACATAGCACAATATCCAGTTTATTAGGCTTATCATCACATCAAATGTCCTATGCACATTTACTTGAGAGAAAGCACAACAAATCTTAGTAGTGCTGGCTTCTGATTATGTAGGTTCCACTTGTAAAACAAATTGATCTTCAGCCAGTTAAAATGCAACCTCCAGCTTTTAATTATAAATGCAAACAATCCTGCAAAGAAGTGTTATCAATGGAACTGCTAGCATGAAGTAGGAGCTTCATCAGTGGAAAAGAAAAACATGTCCAGCATTTGCTACTAGCTGTAGCCATAATTTATGGACAGGGGTTGATAAGAGATTGAGCAGCTGCATGGTATTCTGCATGATCCTTGACACAAGCCACTTCTAAGATTATTTTCAATTAAGCACAGCTCTTTGCTGTAAACATCAGTTCACCATTAAGTATCAAACTTTTTGTCTTTATTTGATTTTTAAAGATCGGACAGGCTACCCTTCTTCCTATTCTCTATCTTACTGGATTCCCAGTGTTGTCTTTGTTTTCATTACATATATTTTTATTATTGGAGGAAATGGTTTCACATTGAATCCAAAACACAGTAAAAACCAATCATATATATGCACACAATAATGTTTGCACAGTTTCCACTAGTTTCAATAGGGAATGTAAAAGAGAACTTCCCACTGGATTTTTTCGTTAAGGTGTTAGAGATAAATTTAAAACTAGGTTCAGGGACTTGAGTTGGTTTTCTTTTTCAATGTTTAATGATTTATTTGCTCTGCTTGAATCAAGCTATTATCCATGCAGTGATAATTGATCAAGCAATTGCGTTTTAATTGTCTTAACAGAATGACTCAGTGATTCATTCCTCTTTGTTTTGTTTCACTAGAAAGTCATAATCTTTGCTCAGATGGTTAACTGCCCACCCACTTTGTCTATTAAACCAATCTGCCAGCTTTGGTTTATTAATCCCTATTGAACAGTCTAATGTGACAGTTCCCCTATACTTGGCTACTGTCTACTTCTACTACACTAAATCTGTACATTTTCAAACATATCTAAGGCTTTAAAGTTTCATGAAAAATGACAATATCATTTCTTTCTAACTGGCCACACTATTTTGATTTTACAGTGATGAGTACAGTGTTGTATCTGATTAGCAATCAGTGACTGGAGATAAAATTTAGCAGACATCATTTTTACAATAGAGGTAATCAATACAAATGAAATATTATCATTTTTTCTACCATTACTAATCTTACCACATATGTAGCAGGCAGTTAATGAAAACTCAAATCTTGGAAATAATATTAAAATTCCATTGTAAGGTTCAAAATGAACAAAAAATTTGATTTATGAAGAAAACTTATTTGGTCAGCAATTTTGAATAGCAACCTTCCCAATTCCTGATTTTTTTTTATTCCATACAAACACTAAAACGTTAATCCATTTTATCTTACTAGCGCATTAACAATGCAATCCTATGCATGTCTACTCAGAAGTGTTCCACACTAGGTTCAATGGAGCTTAATCCCAGGTTAAGTGTGTATATGGCAGGGATGAGAAACAGCTTTCAGCCTGAGGGTCACTTTCCCTTCTGGGCATCCTTCAAAGGGCACCGCATCTCAGTGGTGGGCAGGGCCAAATTCATAAGTGGGCAAGCAATGAATGTGCATTTTACCTTTATTTAGTAAGTTGATCTTTGTCTACACACACAAACCTACCTCTCCATACTTCACCCAGGAAAGCAAGAAGCATTATCAGAGTTCAAGGACACATTCAAGAGGCAAGAATACTCAAGAAAGCTGCAAAGCAGGACTTTTATGGGGTGTGGGCTGGAAAGAGGGAATGTGACCTGGAGTCCAAGGGCCAGGTAGAAAGATCTAAAGAGCTGCATTTGGCTCTCAAGGTCCCCCCCATCCCTGGTGTATGGGACTGAGCCCATACTGCAGTCCTTTGAGTATTCAATACAATGGGAATAATGAGCATATTCCACATAAATTCGCTGTTCTGTAGGGTTTTTTTGTTTTTGTCTTACGAGGACCATAGCTGAAACCCAGAATGTACCAGTCACCATACAGCAACTTCTAGTATGGCTGTAGCATGTAGGTCATGCTGAATTTTTAAACTTTAAATTCCAAAAATGAGGGGGCTGGCCGTGGTAGCAGAGAGCTTCGTAACAAAGCCACCCAGCACACCACTCTGCAGGTACAGCTTGATAAACTGTGCAAATAGCAGTTCACCAGGAACTCTAAAAAGAGAGATTTACACTTGGCAGTTGCTCAGGCAAGGGACCTTGATGCTCAGCTGCACTCCAAAAAGGTTGAATTGGTAACATCCTTATGTGGAAAACAAAGCCTCAAGAAAGATTTTCAAGAGTCAGAGTAACAAAACATCTCTCTCAAGAAAAAGATGAGTGATTCCAAAAGACAATGAGGAGAACAGATATGGAAAACAAAATGAAAACTCAAAAGGAACAAAATAACATTTCTAAAGAACCTTCATGATGATGAGCTAAAGAACAAGAAGCAAAATTACAAGAGCAGGACACAGTTTCACCATCACTAGGAATTTGAGAGTAAACTGTTGAATGCTTTCAAAGAGCTCAGAAAGGAACAAGAACAACAGGTTCAGGAATATGAATATCAGGTGGAGCAAAACTTTGATGCCAAAATGGAAAACATTCAGCTTTCTGTGGCAAAGCAGAATGATATTGCTAATTCTGCTCAGAAAGAACTTGGACAAAGAAAATTATGAGTTGATTCTCTGATGTCACAAAATGCTACATTGGAAGCCAGGAAGGGAGATCTGGGGACTAGAAAAAGGGAGCTGGAGAACACCATTGTGCATGGATGACACTCATCAAAGTGATACATAGCTGAAAAGGTAAATTGTAGAAATGCAGTGGCATATCCCTTGCAGATGACCATAGTGCATTGCAGTGCACTGATATCCATAGCAGTGACCAGAGAAGAAATAACCATAGGGAGGAGCACTGAGAGAATAAACACCATGGCGCATCTGCAGCAACACAACCAGGTGCCTTCCTCTGCCCCAGCTGCAACAAAACATTGTTGAATGGTTTCTTTAAATATTAAGGTTCATTATTGTTTGACAAGATGTGTATCTCTTTAAAGGCCAGAGCAAATAACATGACCTAGTTTTACGGCTGTGAAGCAGTATGGCAGGTGCTGTTAGGTTGTGGTAATTAAGCTGTGTCAGCAATTGGGTATGGTATATAGGGAGCAGCATGTAGCTCTCTCAGTACCCTGGTGAATGGGTCATACTTATGGATATAATGCAATTTAGTGTAAAAGGAGTTTTTGTTTTTGTTACTTTTGGTTGCTTTTGTGTTTCTTGAATGTGTGGTCTCCCCAGCACGCCTTCTGCAGCGCAACTAATGTCCAAAATAACCAACAAACATGTTTCTGGTGAAAAAAAGGAAGTGGACACTTGCAAAACAGCAAGCCCACAATACACATTTCAGCATACTTCATCTTCAGGATATATTCCCATAGATAGAAGATATAGACAATGAAGTAAAATTAATCAAAATTAAAAACAAGTCTGTTCAGGACCACTCACTAAGTGGTTGACCGGTAAGAAGGCAACATAGAAACTAGTCTGACATAATGTATCCATTTTTTTTACTCAATTTACCCTTAAGATTGGTCAACTAGTTACAATCTAGGGTCTTGCAGAAAGTTTAAGCCCAGGTTCTGGTGTGCTTGTTTGGAAATCCCTGAAGTCTTAGGGAGTTGGAGAGAACATTAGGATTATGCTCCTTGACTCTATTGGAAAACAAACTGCAGGTGGAAAGGCGACTTATGTAGAGAGGGGAAAGGGAGAAATGGGGGGATAGATCATCATAGTTGACAAAATGAAAGTCAGAGCAGGCTTCATGTTAGAGGGGGGCAGAACCTCAGATAGTTAAGTATTTTTATTGATTTACTTGCTTGGGGGGCAGTTGCCTCCCCTGCCCCCCTTGGCTATGCCCATGAAACTACCCCACAATATTGTCAAGAGAAGATGGTGCCCATCTGTAGAAGCTTCTTTCAACCAAAATGGTACTCTACCATCTTCCAGGAACTCTTTAGGATGCATAAGCTTGAGGCATGAAAGCCTTATCAGACCTAAGAATATATCACCCCAGATGGTGTAAGTTGCATTGTGTCACAATGTGTCTCACATTGAGCAGAGGTAATCAAACTAGAAGAGTGTGCCTTCACACTCCTTGATGAACAAAACTACTCATGAGGCCTAAAAAGGCAAATCACAAAGGACTCCCATAGGTATAGTGTTATAATCTGCCATCCATCAATATCCTATCTCCTGAACACTTATCCTCTTGATGTAGTTTTTCAAAGTCTTAGGAGACCCTTAGTTTTCCAGCCTGCAGTGAAATTCTGTAACTTCTTTCAGTGCTGGGCAGTATTGTTGAACTGAATGTCAAGACCCTTCTTAATGAGGAGGCAGTGGCATAGCGTGGGGGGTGCAGGGGGGCCGGCCGCACCGGGTGCAACATCTGGGGGGCGCTCGCACTTGCAGCTCTCTGCCCCTACCGGGTTAGGGGGCGCAAATTACTTGCCTTGCCCCGGGTGCTGACAACCCACGCTACGCCACTGTGAGGAGGCTCCTAAAAACCTTCTAATTCCACCTAAAATGGCCTGCTCCAAAGAGACAGTCAGCAGAGGTCTCTGTCTACTGAGCAAGGCACACATACACTCCACCCCTCCACTTGAAAAATGGTTTAATTTTGTTCTCATGGCAGGGTGCTGGGGTACTTTAGTCCTCCTTGATAGCTTGGTAAACAACACAACATGTACGCATAATTAAGGGAGGAGAGCCTTTAATTCATTAACACCTAGTAGTAAAGTAGTGCTATCACTTTAATTTTGTTGTGGCGTGGCTGCAATGTAGTCTGTTAGTCTGATTTATGAAAGCTGTCTGTATGGGAAGATATTGGGCTTGTGATGGACATTCAAAAGACAGTAGTGGGGAGTGGAGATGCTAATATCTTTCTTCACCCTATCTATCATCTCAAGCCAGTTCAAAGTCTTCAATAGAATGCAGAATAATTCTGCCTTCCTCAGACTACACCTGGTCTGTATCCAGTTCTGGGAACCACAATTTAAGAAGGATATTTACAAGCTGGAAGATGTGCAGAATAGAGCAACCTAAGGCTCTCGAAACCAAGCTTTATGAGGAATGGTTGAAGGAGCTGGGTGTGTTTAGCCTGGAAAAGAGGAGACTGAAAGGAAATATAATCTAAAGGACTGTCACATGGAAGATGGAACATGCTTGTTTTCTCTTGCTCTGGAGGGTAGGACTCAAACCAATGGCTTCAAGTTACAAGAAAGGAGATTCTGACACATCATGACAGTGGAGCAGACTCCCTCAGGAGGTTGTGGGCTCCTCCTTCATTGGAGGTTTTAAGCAGGGGTTGGAAGGCCATCTGCCATGGATGCTTTAGCTGAGATTCCTGCTTGCAGGAAGTTGGACTACATGACCCTTGGGGTCCCTTCCAACTCTATGATTCTAACAGAATTTCCAGGTGTGTTTGTGAACAACAAGAACACTTTTCTGAAGTGCACATTTATCATAGCTGGAAGGGTTGCATTCTAAAGCTCAGGGTTTGGTTAGGGCTTCGGCATTCTGTTAAAAATAAGGATGTACCTGTTGCTACAACTCTCAGTGTTACAACAGGTTTATTTTAATATGCTATTTCCCCTGCAAGGATTTATTTCAGATGGGTTTCTTCCTCACCAAATATTTTAAAATAGTTATTTAATCTTAAATACTATTAATACCACTCTTCACCTCCAGTGTGTTAGCAGACCTAAATATATAATTTTGGTACTTACCAATATTCAGAATGTTATATAGGAATAAGCTGGCTTTGAAATTTCTGTGGGGCTCTATTTAATAGAGGGGGTGATCTGCTGAACCACTTGCTTTATATTAAATACAGTTAATGATTGTTTTGGCAAGCCATAATATTATACTCTCTCTTATTTCAAAGAAATGAAGCAATCAAAAGAGTTGGGTGGGCATTCCTTATGCAAGTTTTATCATGCTGTAGTTCAGCAAACTGTAGACCTCTCCACTTCTGTGTAACAAGATTTCTTAATTAAAAAAAGCATAATATAATAATATCTAAACCCAAAAGTTTTAAACAACCCTAATGTTATTAAGCCATCAGTAATTTAAAACTATTCCTGCCCAATATAGAAAGTGTACTTTCACAATGCAGCAGAAGCACATCTGAGAGTGCATAAGAATCATGCAAAGGCCACTGGAAATAGATAAGTCTACAAGGCTTTTTGAAAGGATTACAGACCTCATGAATCCCAACCAGCAGGCCCAATAGTCAAGTATGACAAATGTTGTAACACAAAACATCAGGAGGGCACCAGGTTGGAGAAGGCTGCAATGCGATACTCCTATTGCTGTTTGTTGCAAGGCAGCTGGGCTGTGTAGTCTTTGGAGGCCAGGAATGCCTGAGATTTGCCAGAGCTGAGAGAAATCATCTGTGTGCTTCCACAGTGCTGCAGGGTTCAGAAGAGTTGTGGACTGGGTCCTTCGCCTTTTACTGCACTGAAGCCAGGATAGAATTTTAAAATGCTATAAAACTGCAGTTGTAAATACACACACACACACACACACACACACACACACACACACACACACACACTTTCACATTCTCTCTCTCTCTGTCTGTCTCTCTCTCTCTCCCACACACACACACACACACACACACAGAGAGAGAGAGAGAGAGAGAGAGAGAGAGTCTGTCTTCAGTTGGATTTATCACTAAAATATTTTAAACTGATACATTTCTTCCACTAACTTCGTATTCTTATTGATACTGTGCAATGTTTTACATGTTAAAGATCCAAAGATGGTTTCAAATCTTACCATTTATCAAGTCTAACTCATATTATGAAATCAGTGAACTAAAATGAAAATATAAAGTAAACCTAGTAATGAATGGCACATGATTATTTATGGCTGCTAAATTATGCATTATAAATTACTCTTTAACTTGTAGGCTAGTAATCACTTCACTTATTCATTTCGATAAATAATCCTATGAGATAAGTCAGGCTAGTCAAACATGAGGCACCCATACATTACACAGATGCCAGCTATGTACCGTAACCCTCACATGCTTTATAAACCTTCCGCTTTTGCAATATTTGGAAGTCTGGAAAAAGCTAGAGAATTATCAACCACCATGCAAACAGCAATATGGGGACTTGACTTTGCCAGGCCCAAATTATATGACTGCATACCACAGATAGGATACTTGAAACTAGATTATAAGTGCTTTTTGCACTTTATGCATGGCCCAGGCATATCAGTGTTCATCCAGTGTTTACTTTGGTAAATGCAACATGAAAGGAGGAGATGACCATTTCCAAACACTTGAGGTCATGCAATGAAAACATGCTGATAAGCTGAGATTTCTCTCAGCTGCCTATCCATGACAAGTTTTTGCATATATGAATCTCCCCTTCACACTTTATGAATAATGTCTAACTTGGACATTGAAATCAATGGGCTTCAATGGGTTTACTCTGTGCCCGACTAACATAGTAGAGCACTCTGTTTAGCATGGCAAACAGCAGTAATCTGCTGTTTAAGAGAGTTTCCTTTAGCAGAGAACTTTCAGACTCATTCATTTGCTTCATCCCAACAGTAATCAGCAAGAGAAATAATGTGTTGCCCTCCAGACTTATTTGGACTTTTGTTTCTATCAGTCCCAACCAACATGGCCAGTGTTCAGTGACAATAACACCTGTAATCCAAAACATCTGGAAGGCACCAGGTTGGCTACCGCCCTTTTATTACAATAAAATGTGAAAAAATGAAGGGAAAGGGCATTTTTAAAAAAACACTTGTCCAAGTTAAAATAGTGAGTCATTGCCAGATCAGGATTTTTTAATAGCCACGATTTCTAGAGCAAGACTTATTTCAATTAGATTATCAACTTGAAATGATCGTTTGCTTCCAGAGGGGTAGTCATGTTAGTCTGTTTCAGCTCAAAAACAACAAAGATTTTTGTGGCACCTTAAAGACGAACTGATATACAGTGGTACCTCAAGTTACAAATGCCTCAGGTTACAAACTCTGCTAACCTGGAAGAGTTACCTTGAGTTGAGAACTTTGCCCCAGGATGAGAATGGAAATTGTGTGCCGGCGGCACAGTGGCAACAAGAGGCCCCATTAGCGAAAGCACGCCTCTAGTTAAGAACAGTTTCAGGTTAAGAAGGGACCTCCGGAACAAATTAAGTTCGTAACTAGAGGTACCACAGTAATACACATTTCCATATGATAATTTCTCAAACCAAACCAAGAAATCTGTTATAACTTAACACACAGTAACAATATTACCTTAAGAACAACTGGACAGTCGTTTTATCTAGCAGCTATGTGATTATTTGCACAGGAGTGTTTAGGCATTTAATCTATGGGTGCTTCCCACATTCCTTTTGCTTTTCACTACCCAGAAAACTTCACATGACCTAAAGTGAAGCAAACCCTAATGAGAAGGCATTTGAAACGAGTTCTTCTAATTAATACTTCAGTTTGGTAATGAGTCAATTTGGAAAATGACTGCTTTCTGCAAGAGGAAAATTTGGGTGTATTAGGAAAAACGAGTGCACCAACTGTTATACAAAGCAGCACAGTGGCAAATGGGATCATGCATTAAGGTTACTGACTCCATCACAAAGCTACAATTCTTAGCAAAATGCCAAGCCCTGCAGCAGCAGGCTTCAGTAACGCTGCATTTGAAGCTCTACCATCACCTTCTGACAGCGGTGCTGTGTGAGAGCACTTAAACCGTATTGTTGAGGGCAAAGTGGGAGTAACACTACTGATCATCTTTTTACACTTCCTGACATTTTTGGCCAAGACCAGGAGAAATGTGTGGGAGCACCAGGTAGAAGTAATTTTTCCAACAAGGGAAAAGAGAACTGGAGCCCGGCTGCTCTTCTTTCTTTGCCAGGGACCGGATCCCATAAAACTGTTACTCCACTGGTGCAAGCCAGCTGTCATTGCTTCAATGGTCTCTTTCTGGCAGTTTGGTACCTCCAGGAGCTTTGCTTTGAAGAAGAAGAAGAAGAAAGGAAGTCCTCTCGCTCAGAATCACTAGAGCTCAGTTTTAAATGTGTTTAAGGCTCGGGGGAGCCAAGGAGTAATTTGGAGAGTGAATCCAAGGTCTTTCCAGGAACCCTCCGCTACCCATCTGAGCATTCTTCGCAAAAGTTGTTAGTTTTAGCATCTCACCCCTTTCCCCGCAACAATCCAGCACAAGGCAGCTGAAAACGGGAAAGGTGTGCACTGCCTTCTCCGGCATCTCTGCTGAATGTGGGTTTTATTCTGTTAAACCTCAGCAACACGTACCACCACAGCAGAGGTAACGAATCAATTCCAGGAGGGTTGCCCCCCTCCTTCGCCTCTCGTCTCCCCCTCCTCCCATTCATGGCTCCTCCAAAGCCGCTTGCAAATTGCTGCTTTGTAGTTTCCCTGCGATGGAGCAGTAGGACCCAGGGGCCTGCCTCAGCCACCAATAGAAGCTCATACTTGGATCTATTTGTATGCAATGCCTTCTGCTCTGCGCATTAATGGTAATACAGATAACGGGTCTGAAAGAATTCTCTTCTGAAGAAGGATTTGGTTTTCCGGAGTCCTGATACTGGGGAAGAGATCCAGTTTCATCCCTCTTTTCGAGTGAAAAGTCCTCTTGAATAGCTTGCCTGCTTGAACTCAACAGAAGGTCTCTGTATATGTTAAGGAAAGTTGCAAGGATTCTTTGAATCATGGAGCTGCTAGTTTTCTGACATCTTCCTTATCTCAGAGGGGTAAGTGCTTCGAGTTAACCAGCCGATGGATTTTTTACCCGTCCACAAGTGTCATATTTTCTTTCCTTTTTTAAAAAAGGGGGGGCGAGGGAGGGAAGCGATGCTGTATTGCAGTTATTCTGGATTTGAAACGGACAGGGGTCGTTTTAGGTGGTGGATCTATGTAGAGTGTTTCTTTTCTTTTCTTTTTTTTTTTAAAAAGCAACTGGCATTGGGATTTCATCTTTTAATCGCTCTGCCAATCTAACAAGTTTCTCTGGTGCTCCCTTTATTGTCTGCTAAAAGTTCTCGGATTACGAAGGGTAGGACTGCTACCAGGGCTAAGGAAGAAGTTGGAAAGCATCCCGGGCATGGGTTCAAAGGCACACGCTCTCTCTCTCTCTCTCTAAAGAGCAATTTTCACGTTGCATGGAGCAGCACAGCAAAAAAAGGGGGAGCCGTCCCTCCCCCACCCCCCGCGCCTTGATTTATAGACTCAGTTGGGCTTGGAAAAGCAACTTTACAGAGTGATTTTCCCCCCTCTCTAGTAAAGCTTCTTTGGTGGTGCAGGCAGGGACTTCCTGCTGCTGCTGTTTCTGAAGTGGGGTCTCACTGTAGTACTTTGCAAATGCAGTTGTGTGTGTGTGTGTGTCCGTCCCCTTCTACCTTCCCTTGGCTTCCTCTTTACGGAGAGGGGGAGTGAGAATACCGTGCATACTGAATGCCCTGCAAACTCTCCTCTCCCCAGCACTATATGCAGTTTGCGAGGGAAAGAAATTAACCCTTTAAGAACGTTTCACCTAACAGAAGATTTGTTCCTCCTCCCTTTCCTTCATAACCCTGGATTTTGTTTAAGAGTCAACCCCCTACACCCCCAAGGTAGCTGGGGGAAGCATATTGCAGGTGGGGGAGCCGTGCAGCGTCTGCATTATGGATGAAAGGCTCCCTACTGCCGCTGCTGCGAGTAACTTCCCCCTCCTCCCTCTCCCCCCCCTCTCTCTCTGCGAAGGGCAGGGCGGCTACGGGGCGTGGAGTAGGACTGCGCCGAGAGGCGCTCTGCTGCGGCCGCCTCCGCCTAACACAATGGAAAGAGCCCCCTATAGGCTGGCGCCTGGCTACTGGATGGAAAGTGTGTGCGAGGCAGAGAGAGAGAGAGATTGGGGAGCTCGCCTGGTGGGCTGCTGCCGCAGCTGCTTGTGCTGCTGCTGCTGCAGTCAGTTGCCGCAGCCGTCAGTGCACCGCCTCTTCTGTCCGCTCACACACTCCCTCCTCCTCCCCCCCCCCCCGCTGCGGCCACGACCTCTTTATTATTCGGGGAACGCAGGGAAAGAAATAGTTATATTGGTGGGACTCAGAGAATGACGGGGCTGGGTGGGGGCAGAGGCAGAGAGACACACTGACTGACGCGCTCTCGAAAGGCAAAGGAATGTGTGTGGCCACCGAGGGCTTGCCCTTTTCAGCCTCCTTCCCGCCTCGTCCGCAATCCTCGTGTGGGGAGAGAAAGGTAAATACACTGGCGCCCGCTTCGTTTCCCCCCGCGTGCTCCCCTCCCGCTCCTCCCAGGTAAGAGTCCGTTTCCCCTGCTTGCGAGGGCTGCAGAGAACTGCTGAGGCGATGCAGCCCACGTTGTCTAAGGGTGCAGTTCGAACCGCGCTTTCCTTTGAGTTAAGCCCCACTGAAGGCTGTGGGGCTTCCTTCAGTGTAAACAGGGTTGTGCTGTAGAACTATGTAATCCTAAACATGCATTTAATAATAATAATAATAATAATAATAATAATAATAATAATAATAATAATAATAACAATAATATTACATTTATATACTGCCCTTCCATCACGAGATATCAGGGTTGCTCACAGGATAAAATACACGGTAAAAAGCACAATAGTTAAAACAAAAACAACTGGAGAAGGCTGCCTGTTGGTTTAATAAAGGCATACTCTCCAACTTTTTATGCCACCAAAGAGGGACACCCCACACCCACCCACACCCACACCATGCCACTACTGAACCCTGCCACCAGCTCCCTCCCCTGCCCCCCCCCCCCGCTTCTTACCTTTGTTGGCTCTTTTTCTGCCATCATTGTTGCCTCAGCCGCCACCAGGAAGGTCAGTGCTGCTGTGGGGCCCGCCAAGACGCTGCCACTGCGAGGCCTGCCAGGTTGCCCATGAGTACAGAGTCCAAGCATGCATGTATAACAAAGCTACCGAAGGCATTTTGCTGCCTGTGGTGGGTCAGTGCCAAACCCACCCAACTCAATGTTCATGCTGCTCAAGGTTGGTGAAGTTATCCTGACGCCTGAGGTGGAAAATCCAACAAGTGCCTCTCTCCATCTCTGCCAGTAAGAGTTCAATAGGTATAATAAACCAGATAACTGCTGTTGGGGTTACATTCCAGACCCCCACACTCATAAGTGAAATAGTATAGAAAGTGGGGAACACCATCTGCTAAGTCTCCACACACCTGTTTTCTGCTGTCTGGCTCCTCCCCCTTTCCCTCCACACAACTCTCTTCAAGTAGAGTTGAAGCTCTGGCGCTGACAGGAGGCTGTGAGAAAGTAGTTATGGTGGTGCTACCTCTCATTGTCCTCAACCACACGCTACCTGGCGGCATCCCACTGGTATACATGATTCCACATCTTACGGCGTAGTCCATTAGGCCAACAGGTCCAAAGTCTGGTCAGGCCAGGCTCCTGCCTCTGCAGCTGATCTAGGGGTCAGGGCACCTAGAGGTCAGTCCCACACAAACACAGTCCCAAAGAGCTCCCTGGGACATCCAAGCCATGGTCCACCCAAGGTGGGAAGCTGAGCAGACATATCACCTCAACTCTACATGCTGATTGCAGCATCTGGGCTTGATGAGGCATGTGAGCCTCACCTGCTCCAAGCCTACTCCAGCTGAGGAATCACACACTTCTTCCCAGAGCTAACAAGTCCCACCTGGCCAGCTAATGAGCTGGACTATGGGCCCTTGCCTGTCTCAGCATCCTGGAGCACACTGCCTGCTGCTTCCTACACCTCAGAGACTGCCGTGTAAGACAGGTCCTTGTGCACTGGACCCTGATCCCCTCAACATCCTCCTTCACTCTCTGATTACTTTCTACACAACCTCTCCTCCATCCCCAGCTTGCCCCCCTGGGTCTCAGTTACCCCTCACCAGGATCCTCTTCCTCCTTTTCCTCCTCCCTGTAGTCCTGCCAGTTCATGACATTTGTGTCAGTTGTTAGGCAGGGAGGTTCAGCAGCCCACACAAAGCCCCGCTGTGCCTCAGGTCTCTTTCAGGTTTCTTCTCTGTCGCTCATGTCCTCTTTGGGCTCTGGGGAGGGTCTGCACCTGAGTTGCCAGGACTTTCCAGCTCTCTCCCACCATTTCCTGGTATGATTCTATTTATTTAATAATCTCCCAGCACCGTGCATATACACAGTTGCATGCAAGCAGAACACACGTAAGGGTGTGTGCGCGCCTGTATTTGTATATGATAATAACAGCATTTTTAGAAAAGAATTCAGACTTAAGCTCTGTATCATGGAAAGTGATCAGAATTCATAAACATGGTTTCAGAAATAGGATTTCAATGTTACTTTTATGGCAGAGAGCTGAATTGTTTCTGAGAAAGTGAACTCATTGACATGTGTAGCCATTACTATTTTGTGGACTCACCCATATTTGTGAGCTGTGAATGTTGAAAACATGGATGTTAAGAAGCTGCCTTATGCTGTGTCATGTTCTGGGTCTTGTTGTCTGTTGTCTGTTCTGACTGCTAGAAGCTCTCTGGGGTCTCAGGTGGATATTTAGTTAGGGATGACGCTTAGATGGCACCTGGAACCTTGTGTATGAAAAACATATGTTGTACAACTGAGCCTAGCTTCCCTGAATCAAAAACACACACACTTTCCAGAAGGGGGTTAGTTCACTCAATTATGCCAAAGTATCTTATGGTTTAAAAATGCTCTATCCATTTTCATTACTATTATTAGTCAATTCATTTAATTAAAATGGTTCCACAGGAAGCATTCGTTGTGGCTGCTTTGTACAGTTCATGTAGACTAATATGTTGCAGAATAATGCACTTGCAATAAAACAGCTGCTAACAGATAATTTTTCAAAAGATGTTGATAATGATATGTACTTGAATGTGTCAAGACATTAGTAGGTACCACAAAACACCACACACATGAAGAAGTGGTTTTAGAATATGAGGAAAATACTGGAAAGTGTCTGCTAATACTTTATTTAAAGCAAGTATGATATATTTTGTTGCATTGATTTGGTGTATCCTGATGCTTCTGCATTGGTTATGTTTAAAGAAGGGACAGCAGCAATGTTAATATTTGAACTGGTCTCACATTAGTATAGTGTCACTGAATTCAGTGAATGCTTGCAAGTGTATCCTGGAGTCGCTCAAAGGAATTCACCCCTCTCTCATCTGGCTGGGTTTCCCCAGCCACTCTGGGCAGCTTCCAACAGAATATTAAAATACAATAGTCTATTAAACATTAAAAGCTTCCCTAAACAAAGCTGCCTTCAGATGTCTTCTAAAAGTCTGGTGGTTGTTTTTCTCTTTGACATCAGATGGGAGGGAGTTCCGCAGGGCGGGTGCCACTACCGAGAAGGCCCTCTGCCTGGTTCCCTGTAACTTGGATTCTCACAGCGAGGGAACCGTCAGAAGGCCCTCGGCACTGGACCTCAGTGTCCGGGCAGAATGATGGGGGTGGAGACTCTCCTTCAGGTATACTGGACTGAGGCCGTCTAGGGCTTTAAAGGTCAGCACCAACACTTTGAATTGTGCTTCTACAAAAACCTTGCTAAGCAGTGTTGGAAAGTGGGTTGGGGTTGGGTTCAGACTTCAAAAATATTTTTCTCATGTAGCCTGTGATACAGATCTCCTAGTCTCTGGACTGGATTTAGTAAAGGCATCATTCTTCTTGCTTCTCCTGGTTCAGCCAGCGTCCTGTGGCTGCCACCCCCAGAGTGACACTTGCACCACTCTACCAGCACATATCTACCACTTCCCAAATATGCCAACATGCAGGCGGCTTGCCAGTGGTATCCCTACTTGAAGAGCCCAGCAGAAGGCCCCAAAATGGGGCATTCCAGGGATGTGACTGAACCAGACCAGGATCCACTAGCCATCAAGTTGCTCTCCCAGCTGGTGCTGGCTGGTACAAGACATGACCTGAACCTAATTGCTGCACCAGACTGAAGCTGGCACAGGGATCAGGCCCAATCTGCCTGCTCCCACCTTCCACTGCTGCTGCCATGAGTGGCCAAGCTGTAGATAGAGTAGTAGCTCCACTATTTCACAGAGCTTTGGCAGTGGCAGTAAGCAACATGAATTGTTCTGTCAGTTTCCAGCAAAAGGAAATCAAATGTTTAGTGGATCTGCACAAGCTTCTGGAACTTCTGAGGAGGTTGCAGAATGTACACTGCTAATGAACTCAAGTGGGAGTTCATCCCTTGTAATCCACAGTGTGAACAAGGGGCCTTTGGTGTTTGAACAGACAGATGATGATAATGTCTCACTGGGGCTAGAGTTTCTGCTCAACCTGTCTCGTAAGAAAGAGATCCACCAATGCTTGCCTCTGGTAATGGTACTGGAGAAAGGAATGGAACCACCACCACCCCATGTGGTCATTGACCGATTTGTGGTCAATGGTATCAAAAGCTGCTGAAAGATTGAGTTGGGTCAACAGGATGGCTCTTGACCTTTCTTTTTCTGATAAAGTTCATCAGTCAGAACAACCAAAGCTGTTTCATTGCCAAAATACAGCTTGGAAGTCAAATTGAAATTAGTCTACATAATTAGTTCCATCCAGGCACTTATGCAGCTGAGCAGCAAGCACTCTCTCAATCCTGTTTCCCATTCCTTATTGGTCTTATTTGTTGTATATTATACTATTTGCTTTAAAACGTAAGCCATTATTTTAAGCAGTAATTCAAGTTATCCAAATAATTATCCCAAAAGTTTGTTTTCGTTATATGACTTGCATTCCACAGTTCATCTAAAATTCTGGTTTGAAATAGTTTCAAACCTTGAGGAAACTATTTTCAAAGTGAACTTCATTTTCAGAATGTGATTGGTTGGGTGCAAAAATGTCACACTTAGCAGCCTTTCTGACTAGTTCACTGTCAATTACCCTAAAGTCTGCAGGATGCTTGCAATGGAAAAAGAGGAAAGGTCACCTATAGGCTGTACTCGTCCCACTCCGTTCTCATTATCTATGGCTCCTAAAGCTTCCATAGGAATACCAGAAGGTAAGACTTCAAATCTCACTGAACAGCAATGTTGCAGTACATTCTGAGTTGGCAGGGAAGAAGTGAGTGGTGGAGGAAGAATGCTCTGTGTTTTTATGTTGTTTTCTCAGCTGTCATTTAAAAAAAAAAAATCCTCCCCATTGGAAACAATAGGAAGGGAATGGAGCCATACCCATTCCAGAGTATGGCTAAATTCACTCTCCCTGGTTTGGGTTAGAGGGCCAGGACAGCTTTGGACCCAAGCCACTTGTATGCTGTGACATGTTCCCTTTGGGGTTCAACCAACATTAGTTGGGGCAGTGTCTCAGAGAAGTCAGCTGTGGTAGAGAGGGATGTTCCTAGGTCATGAATCTGACCTTGCCTATGGTCCTTGGAATGTCCTTCCAGGGACCATAGGACTAAACCCTAAAATAAGTTCTGAAGTCCTGTTCCAAATATCTCCTGAACCATGAATTCACTGGGTTTAAGCATATGACTTTCTGTCTTAGCATACAAGAGGTAAACTGTACTACTGTCACATTGGTTTTTTAGGGAGACTGTGCAGGTATATAAAGTTCAAAATGTAAGTGTGAAAATATTTGATTATATTAATTGTGCTACCTAAAGTAAAAAAAAAAAAGAAGAAGCCAAGAGCATGTTTAGCAGTTGTAGGATTGTACACTAGTTTTAAAAAGGCACCGGTGATTTTAAAAAAAGGACACAAATTTATGTAATTCGAACTGGAAGAACAGTTGTGAAATCATTGTGTTATCTATACTGACGTAAATGAAAAATCTTTGACTAAATTATTCCACTTTTCCAAATTTGGAACATGAATAAATGTGGCAGTCAATTACTTTGGCAGCATTTCCTAGTCCGTACCAGAGGTGTTATTGATTGGTTTCAATTAATGTATGCCAGCAAGTAAATTAACATAGCACCTGAGGCATAATTCTCTAGTGGATCATGTACACTGACTTTTCACCATTCCTGCTGTTTTGACTCCTGTTGAGAATATTGCTAGGAGGTATTGTGTTTTTAGTCTGGACGTGAACATTACCCATGGCTGTAATGACAGGTCATTTGCAGCAAACCCATGTTTCACTGCAGACTTGTCTCTTTAAGTGACAACTTATCAATGGCAATTCAATTAGTCTTAAAGAGTCTGAGATACATTTTACTTTCTGTGATGCCAACTTTATTTTTGCATTTCTAATTCCACTGTAATTTGGATTTTTCTACACACACATACATTTTCATGTATACCAAGAAAAAAGTAAATAGTACATTATTATAATGCAAATACTATATTTGATTTATTTGCTCTTGATTTGTCCCTTAATCATGTGATCCATTGTGAAATGTTGAAGGGATAGCTTAACAGCATGATTATTTCTTTAAGCATTGGTATGATTTACAACTGCAAGCTCCTTAGTACCCTTGGGTGCAGCTCATCAGGCCCTGGAGATTTGAATTCAAGTAGCTAGATGTTCCCTTACTAACTCTCTTCCTATCTTGGGCTACAGCTTCCTCCTTGCATTGTTTATTCTGATATCCAGGTTCACCACTGCTTTCCTTTTGGGTGATGACAGAGGCAAAGTAGGTGTTGAGCAGTTGTGCATTGTCTTTGTCACCCAATAGCATTTCTCTATCTTCTCCACACTACTTGCTTGTTTTTCCTCTTGCTTCGAACATAGCAAAAAAAACCCAATATTTGTCTAGCAATGGAGAGTGCCAAGGAAGGCACCACCAAAATTCCAAAGCCAGGGGTTCACTGCTGAAAAGGTTCTTTCCTCAGTATCTACCTGTGTGTGTGTTTGCATTTGCCCTTTCTCTAGCCAAGCATTTAAACTTGGTATGTAGTGTTCTAAAATCCTTCCAACACTTTTATTTATTGTGATGTTAGGCATTGGTAAAGAATTGGTGTAGTATTTGGGACAAGATGATGAAGAGTTGTTCTTTGCTACAATAAACGACCACCCATAATTTTACTCTCCCTACCTTATCATGACAGGTAACTTTGACTGAAAGCATTGCCCTAAAAGTATTGAGTCAGCACTGTAAGAACCAATATAGCAGTGTGTACTGTGACAGGGTGGAAATCTCTGCATGGATGTGCTGATGCTCATGATATTTCAGATGGAAAATATGTCATTTTAGATGTATCTTCTCTTCCATCCCTCTTTTCCAAGAACCAGTCTCATGGATTGGTTTAAAGTTGCAGGACTAACTTCAAATGGTGATAAAGGCACATGTTCCACATGCAGAAGGTCCCAGGTTCAATACTTGGCATCTCCAGACATGGGAATGTCCCCTGCTTGAAATCTACTTTCTGTATTTCTTGCCGTTTTTCTACTTTCCTTAAAATAAGTAAGTGAAATTATTAGAAGTTACTAGAGTGGCCACCAGATATTTTTCCAGTTTTGATTTCCGGATAGAATGAGCAGTATTTTAGTTAAGCCTAATTTAGCAACAAGCAAATCAGATAGAAACTGGAAATTGTGTATTGATTTCCCCCCACCCTTAATTCTGCTTGGTTCCATTCATTCTCTTGGCTGCTGGTTTTATGAAATATCCAAGGAAGTTAATTGTAAGCTTCATCTTGGTGTTCAGGCAACAGAATAAACCCCCCATTTCCAAAAGGGTTTTAAATCAATTGTGCTTTTTTAGCTGCAGCATTTTAGATTTTATTCATTTTTCTCCATTTTTAAGATTTTATTGTGAACTGCTGAGACAGGGCTGCTGTGAGCAGTATATAATTAGTAAATATATGCCACATATGTGAGTCCACCTGTCAGAAAATATGCATTGATTTTTGCATTTTGGCAAGGTATGCTGTCAAAATGGAGGAACAAATTTTGGAACTGCTAGAAGTATAAGTTTTAGCTTAATTCTATTATTCATCCAAGACTAATGCTTCTTACTGTGAAGTTCTAAGCATGTCTACACAGAAATAAGCCCCACTGAGTACGTATAATCTAATATATAAGTACATGCATAGGACTGTTGCCCAAATGTAGCTTTTAGTTGCTCTGTCAAGAACTGTTGAAAAATTATATCCTACATTTTTGATATAAAATGTATGTGTTGGTTTTATTTAAAAAAACTGAATTATGGTTTTCTGAACTTATTTTTAAACTATGCTGTGTCTTTAGAAACATTACAACATGTTTAAAATCATATCCAGATCATAACTGCCATTATGGGAAAATTCTTATCCCTAAAGAATTTCTTCCACAGTAGAAAGAAATGATGAACCAAACACAGCAAGAAAAGGAAAAAAAAATACTGACTGCAATCGTGACTGATGTATGATTACATAGCTTTAATGGGACAAATGGCAAGAAAAATGACAAAGTGTAGTGACATCCCATTTGTGTCTGCTTCAAATAATACCTGGATACGCTAATGTTATGTTTTATGGTTATTTATCCCCTGACACTATTTAACACTACCCACCACCAATTTTCAAGACAAATGTGTTAAAAGCATTTTTATTTCCCTGCTATGAAAATGTGCTTTTTATAAATTTAGTTCCCATGTCAATGGGAAGAAACTAAGATTTTGTAGCTTTTGAAAGGCCCATATTATTTACAGAGTTTAAAATGTCATAAAGCAGCTTGAAGCACTATAGGGAATCTTCAGTAATTGGAAAAATGTTTTCATACTAATGTTTGGATTGCTGGAATGTGGGCTATTGGTACATTTGGTGATAATAAACATGTATTTGCTTAAGTATTATTTCAGCATTGGCTTTTTAAAAAGGTACTTTGGTCAGTGTGCATAATGACATTTTAATGTACTTAAGGCATAGGCATCCTCCCTAATTACAGCTTATAGTATGAACAGAATGTTAAGAGAGCAACTAGGTTTCAAGAAAATATGAGGAAAAGGTGGAACAGATTCAGTATAGTTCTGTCTGCTGAAGCCAACTATTACTAGCATGGCATCATTTCTGAGACCTTGATTCATTCTGAATTTTTACCTTGGTGTATAAAGGTTCCTTATGACAACATAAATGGAGTCACTTCTAAACCCATAGCTGCTTTACTATGGACTACAGATTGTTTTCTTTTATATCTTTGAGTTAAGATTTGTTAGAATGAACCTTGGCAAAGTTACAGTGTTGACTTTCAGACTAATTAAAAGTCCATCTAAACTAAACAGTCTGCATGACATGATGGAAAGTAAAGAGTTAAAGAGCCAGACATATCTCCTGTCGATGAAAGTTCCAAATCTGGGATGTGGCCACAAAAAAAAGGATTTTCATGCATCCTAGCTAAGCTTGCATCAGCTTGTGTTGGCACAGAAAAGTTCCTCTTCATCATGTCAGGTGCATACCTAATTGGTGTCTAATTATGTTATAATGATAAATCACAAGACAATAATAAACTTATTACTAGGAAGTCAAATAAAATAGATGCCATTCTTCTAGGAGCATTTTTTTATTTGTATGGTTTTTATCAAAGTATGATGGATACTTACTATATGATAATAATAATAATAATAATAATAATAATAATAATAATAATAATAATAATAATAATAATAATTTATTATTTATACCCCGCCCATCTGGCTGAGTTTCCCCAGCCACTCTGGGCGGCTCCCAATCAGTGTTAAAAACAGTACAGCGTTACATATTAAAAACTTCCCTGAACAAGGCTGCCTTAAGATGTCTTCTGAATATCAGGTAATTATTTATCTCTTTGACATCTAATGGGAGGGCGTTCCACAGGGCGGGCGCCACTACCGAGAAGGCCCTCTGTCTGGTTCCCTGTAGCCTCACTTCTCGCAATGAGGGAACTGCCAGAAGGCCCTCGGCGCTGGATCTCAGTGTCCGGGCTGAATGATGGGGGTGGAGACGCTCCTTCAGGTATACAGGACCGAGGCCGTGCTCGGAAACGTACTGGGAGCCAATGCAGGTCTCTCAGAACCGGTGTTATATGGTCCCGGCGGCCACTCCCAGTCACCAGTCTAGCTGCCGCATTCTGGATTAATTGCAGTTTCCGGGTCACCTTCAAAGGTAGCCCCACGTAGAGCGCGTTGCAGTAGTCCAAGCGTGAGATAACTAGAGCATGCACCACTCTGGCGAGACAGTTCGCGGGTAGGTAGGGTCTTAGCCTGCATACCAGGTGGAGCTGGTAGACAGCTGCCCTGGACACAGAGTTAACCTGCGCCTCCATGGACAGCTGTGAGTCCAAAATGACTCCCAGGCTACGCACCTGGTCCTTTAGGGGCACAGTTACCCCATTCAAGACCAGGGAATCCCCCACACCAACCCGCTCCCTGTCCCCCAAAAACAGTACTTCTGTCTTGTCAGGATTCAACCTCAGTCTGTTAGCCACCATCCATCCTCCAACCGCCTCCAGGCACTCACACAGGACCTTCACCGCCTTCACTGGTTCTGATTTAAAGGAGAGGTAGAGCTGGGTGTCATCTGCGTACTGATGAACACCCAGTCCAAACCCCCTGATGATCTCTCCCAGCGGCTTCATATAGATATTAAAAAGCATGGGGGAGAGGACAGAACCCTGAGGCACCCCACAAGTGAGAGCCCAGGGGTCTGAACACTCATCCCCCACCACCACTTTCTGGACACGGCCCAGGAGGAAGGAGCGGAACCACTGTATGACAGTGCCCCCAGCTCCCAACCCCTCTAGATGGTCCAGAAGGATGTTATGGTCGATGGTGTCAAAGGCCGCTGAGAGATCCAGCAGAACTAGGAAACAGCTCTCACCTTTGTCCCTAGCCCGCCGGAGATCATCAACCAGCGCGACCAAGGCAGTTTCAGTCCCATGGTGAGACCTGAATCCCGATTGGAAGGGATCCAAATGGTCCGTTTCCTCCAGGCGTGCTTGGAGTTGTTCAGCAACCACCCGCTCAATCACCTTGCCCAAGAATGGCAGATTTGAGACTGGGCGATAGTTGGCCAAATTGGCCGGGTCTAAAGATGTTTTTTTAAGAAGCGGTTTAATGACCGCCTCTTTCAGCGGGTCTGGGAAGGCTCCCTCACAGAGGGAAGCATTCACCACCCCGCAGAGCCCATCGCCCAGCCCTTCCCGGCTCGCTTTTATCAGCCAGGATGGGCAAGGATCAAGGAGACAGGTGGTCGGTTTCACTTTTCCAAGCAGCCTGTCCACATCCTCGGAGGTAACAGACTGGAATTGATCCCATGTAACAGGACCAGACAGAACTCTAGCACTCTCCCGCCCTGGCCCTGCTCCCACAGTGGAGTCTACCTCCTTCTGAATCTGAGCGATTTTATCTGCAAAAAACTTTGCAAAAGCATTGCAGGAGATCTTGGGGTCCCTACCAGGCCCCGGTGGTACAGGTGGTTCCGATAGATTGCGAACCACCTGAAAAAGTCTCCTGCTGCTGTTTTCTGCAGATGCAATGGAGGCGGCGAAGAAGGCCCTCTTCGCCGTCGCCATTGCCACTTGGTAGGCTCGACGTTGAGCTCTAACCCGTGTCCGGTCTGATTCAGAATGAGTTTTCCGCCACCGGCGCTCTAGCCGTCTCAACGATTGTTTCATCACCCTCAGCTCCGGGGAAAACCACGGGGCTGTCCGGGCTCCATGCAATCGGAGAGGGCGCTTCGGAGCCAGACAGTCAATAGCCCTGGTTAACTCCGCATTCCAGCGTGCCACCAGGGAATCAGCTGAAAGGCCATCAACTTGGGATAAAGCATCCCCTACCACTCTCTGGAAGCCAATTGGATCCATTAAGTGGCGGGGGCGGACCATCCGAATTGGTCCCACCTCCCTGCAGAGGGGAAGGGTTGCGGAGAAGTCCAGTTGCACCAGGAAGTGATCTGACCATGGCACTTCTTTTGTTTCGCTTTTAGTTAGTGTCAGATCACCAGCATCCACAGAGGTGAACACCAAGTCTAAGGCATGTCCATGGCTATGAGTTGGGCCAAACTTATTCAGGGACAGCCCCTGAGGTTAGACCGTTTAGCTTCGGAAACCCAAGTGCAAATTTCTACTTGCTATAAGATTTACCTTGACAAAAATTGCTGTATCTAATTATAATGAGGCTTTTTTGTTTGTTTGTTTGTTTGTTTGTTTGTTTGTTTGTTTGTTTGTTTGTTTGTTTGTTTTAAGAGAAAATGTTCAGAGAAGCTGTGCTGGCCAGACAATAAAACTAGTGATTGAATCAAACAACATAAGCTAGTTAATACTTCTGTCATCTTCAACTGCAACCTAACACTAATATGGGTTCTGTGGTGTGAAGGAGGTGGACAGAGAAAAGTATTTCTTCCTCTCTTAAAATACTAGGACTTTGGTTTTCCCCATGAAATTGATTGGCAGTAGATTCAGGACAGATAACATAAAGTATTTCCTCACACAATGCATGATTTATTAATTCTGATAATGCCACATAATGTGTATTACCCAAATTAATAATAGGTCTATTAGTAAAGAGCGCTATGTGTAGGGCTGTTTTGCTCCCCATTTGCAATGCCATTTGTAGAGGCTAAATTGGGGAGGAGCCCAGTTTTTGAAGGGGCTGTGAAAATTTCAACATTGTTTAGGTGAAAAAATCACAGCCTTCCTACCCATTCATCTAAACAAATGTTGCTGGATTCCAACCTCCATAATCCCTGACCACTGGCCATGCTGCCTGGGACTGATAGTAGAAACATCTGCAGGGATCATCTTAGCTACCTTGATAAAGTGTTTCTATTCTGCACACAACATCTCAGTGCTGTTTGCACAAATTCTATGGAAAGTGCAGTTAGAGCAAGTCAGCAAGTACAGTGGTAACTCAGGTTACATACGCTTCAGGTTACAGACTCCGCTAACCCAGAAATAGTGCTTCAGGTTAAGAACTTTGCTTCAGGATGAGAACAGAAATCGTGCTCCGGCGCCGCGGCAGCAGCAGGAGGCCCCATTAGCTAAAGTGGTGCTTCAGGTTAAGAACAGTTTCAGGTTAAGAACGGACCTCCAGAACAAATTAAGTACTTAACCCGAGGTACCACTGAACAAGTGGAACAGCCATTAACACCAGACTAGCTGGCTAGGTAGGTAGCCAGTCAATATGTTGCTTCCCATAAGCCCCGCTGCCAACACAGACACATTGAGATCCCATAATTCTCAGACTTCTTAAAGATTTCTGCCATTTTCAAAGACTACTTCTGGACTGTCACTGGTCGGCAGGTGGGATTCAATCACATATTGACAAATTCAGGTTAGACAATTAAAGTACATTTGGCACTCTTGTTGAACAAACCTATTCCCCTCCCTACAAAAAAACTTAGATGGGAGCGTGTACTGCAGTTGGAAGCAACATCATCTAAGCTCTCTGCAATTAAATCAGAATAAATGTTCAATAAACAGGTTGTCTTGAAGCAACTAAACGGAACAGTGAAATATAGATGCATGTCTGTTTATTTTAAAAACCCTATGTTTTGGAAAGGCATACAATTTAAAAAATCATTACAGAAGACAACGTTAACACTTTTTTAGATTGCTCGTTAGCCATCAATGATCATTTAATCAATACTGGCCAGATGGTAGTGACATCAAAATTGCATAGCTAGTAATGTAGGTGGAGTATTGACATTTAAACAAATGCTTTAAAACAATGTGATTACTCTTCTAGATTGTATAGTAAGAATACCTGTGTGTTTGAACTTTTTTAAAAGTAAACTGATGAACTGTTTTCAGAGATATTATAGAAAAATAGGACTGAGGGATTTGTTACATGGCTCAGGTACTTGTTACCTGAGCCAAAGTAAAGCTCAAGTATTTCATTCAGGTGTGGGGAATTTAGGTTCACATTTCTGCTTGGCTATGAAGTTCACAGGATAGCCTTGAGCAAATAAGGTTCTCCTAGTCCAACATATCCCATGGTGTTAGAGGGGGTTTTTCTTCTAGTGGCAGACGACAGAACCATGAGACCGGTGTAAAACACTTATTACAGCTATACAAAAACAACAAACACAAAGCACGTGGGTGTTCTCTCTCTGCAGGCAAATTCAAACTACAACTCCTCCTCCTTTTGTACTCATCACCAGCTGTACCTAATAAGCCTAGAAAACCACACCCAGAACTCACAGAAAAGGTTCTTAAAGTTACAATAATCTTTTCTGTTTCTTTGCAGAATGACTCCTAACACATGGTTTATTGTAAGACTTAAAACATTTAAGACTCATTGGTAGATGGGGAAATAATAATAATCATCATCATCATCATCGTCATCATCATCATCATCATAACAACAACAACAACAACTTATACCCCACCCATTTGGCTGGGTTTCCCCAGCCACTCTGGGCGGCTTCCAACCGAATATTAAAAACAATACAGCATCAAACATTAAAAACTTCCCTAAACAGTTGTCTTTTAAAAGCAAAATAGTTGCTTACTGCCTTGACATCTGGTGGGAGGGTGTTCCACAGGGCAGGTGCCACTACCAAGAAGGCCCTCTGCCTGGTTGCCTGTAACCTCACTTCTCACAGCGAGGGAACTGCCAGAACGCCCTCGGTGCAGGACCTCAGTGTCCTGGCTGGACGATGGGGGTGAAGATGCCCCTTCAGGTATACAGGACCAAGGCCATTTAGGGCTTTAAAGGTCAGCACCAACACTTTGAATTGTGCTCAGAAACGTATTGGGAGCCAATGAAGGTCTTTCAGGACTGGTGTTATATGGTCTCGGCGGCCACTCCCAGTCACCAGTCTAGTTGCCGCATTCTGGGTTAATTGCAGTTTCTGAGTCGCCTTCAAAGGTAGCCCCACATAGAGAGCATTGCAGTAGTCCAAGCGGGAAATAACTAGCGCATGCACCACTCTGGCAAGACAGTCTGCGAGCAGGTAGGGTCTCAGCCTGCGTACCAGATGGAGCTGGTAGACAGCTGCCCTGGACACAGAATTGACCTGTGCCTCTATGGACAGCTGTGAGTCCAAAATGACTCCCAGGCTGTGCACCTGGTCCTTCAGAGGCACAGTTACCCCATTCAGGATCAGGGAGTCCTCCACACCAGCCCACCCCGTCCCCCAAGAACAATACTTCTGTCTTGTCAGGATTCAACCTCAATCCGTTAGCCGCCATCCATCCTCCAACTGCCTCCAGACACTCACACAGGAAGAGATAATGCAGGTGTTTGTTCTAAATTATGGAATCATATGGCAGTTTTGTGTTTTGTTTTTTAATATGTTACTCTTAATTGCTTTTGTGTTGCCATACTTAGGAATAAGAAATATAGGTAACTACACTGGGTCCTTGAGGGTGTTGCATCTCAAGGACTGTTGAATCTGAGTGGGTTCTGGGGAGTTTCTGGTTAACATGGCTGGTGTTTTGTCAATGTAGCCTAAAGAATCTGCATCACGAGTAGACAACATCAGCACCCTGGTAAATTTATAGGATGTGGGTGATTGACAGACCCTGCTTCACCAGGTACCTGGGAGCAATGAATCAGATGGAGTGATGGCTGGGGCATAACTGGCTCAAAACTCAAACTGCATCTTATTGAATGCAGGTGTGATGTTTTATAGCATAAGTAGCAGTAGTGTTGGCAACAGAAAATGCTTCTCTGCCACTGTTGCAGCTTCACAATACTAACCATAGGAGTTACAATCAACTCAGGACATTTTGTAGCTTAGCCACCAGAGCATGTTCAAGAATCCTCTAAAATCTCGGAAGAATCTTTCTCATCCCCTGTGACAAAATTGGTTGTTACAGAACAGGCAAAATAGTAGGTGGCCAGGGAGTCAATATATATGCTTAAAGTCAACTTGAATGAGAAATATACTCCACAGATTACAGAGGAGCTAACACACACACACCCCTACCTGTACACTCAAAGCTTTGAACCTTTATAATGCGTGATATTAGAGCATGAAAAATAAATCGGCACTCAAACTTATACTTCCTTAGGACAAGGTTCCAGAACAGGTGCACCACAACCCCAAAGACTCTATTTCTGGTCAACTGCCTGCTCAACTTTTTTGAGGTGGAGAACTAAGAGAGGGACTTGTGGCATACCTAGTAATGAAGCAGGTTTATGTGAGAGAAGTTGGTCATTAAGGTACCTGGGTCCCAAGATATTTAGGGCTTCAAAAGTTAGCACCTGGGTTTCCATTTTTTGCTCAGAAAACTTTTTTTTTCTAATTACAGGATGAGTGTGTGTAGAATTTTCAGAGGGTAATAGCACAAGGAGAGGGAATGGTTAATTATTCTCTTCCCAGCTGTCCCGCCCCCCTTGTGTTGCAATTAAGATGGGGGGAAAAGGTCCCTTCCCATGAATGGGACCTTTCCCCCTAAACCTAATTGCCTCCAAGGGGAGCTTTTATTGGTGTGTGTGTGTGTTGCAGTAGCTCTCCTCTCCCATGTGTTCTCACATTCAAACCCTGAAAATTGTGTGTTTCACCACATGGCATTTAGGCATAGAAAAAATCACATTCAGATGAATGGGACCTTTTTTCTAAGCTTAATTGCCATGTAGGGGGGAAGAGAAGGGAAAAGAGTGGGGGAAGAGCAGGACACAGAGAAATATGTAGATAAAAAATGAGAGAGAAGGAGAGAGGTGAAAGAAGAAATGCAATATAATCTAATTGTTATAGAAAAATTAAATTGCATTATATTTATGTTCAAACAGAAAACAAATAATAGGAAACCATGTCATAATTAGGACGGCAGAATTGTACAGGGTTTAAGGAGTTACATAAAAACTAGTAAGGTATGTTTTACTATTACCATACTAGAAAGCCTAAATTTAAAATTGTTTGACCAAAGCTGTAAATACAACACCAAAGATTTCAGACCACAATTACAATGATGACAAAACCACCATGCTGTTTTGTTCTGATTCTCAGTCCTAAAACCACCAAATCTTCCTGTGATAGATTAGCCCCCTTAAGGGCTGAAAGATATATATACACATTGGTTCCATCCATTTCTTTTTAGATGTGGTTCCATTGTGTATAACGCATAGCAACAGCTCAGCCTCATTTATTTGCCATTTCTATCTTGATCAAAGCCAATCATGATCAAATTTCAACAAAAGCAGTAATCCATCAATTTTATTAGCTAGAAGCATTCACTATGTTTCTCTTTTGTTTTGGTGAGGAGCAGGATATGAAGCCCACTGAGATATGAGTCTCATCAAAGGCTGACATAGACAAACTGCAGCTTCATATTTTCCATATAATATGCCCTGTCACAGATGAACAAGTAAACAAGACATCTACACATTTTCCACAGAGGAGTATCAAGAATACAAAAGCAAAGGAACAAAACACTACATATGTTGCTTTCTGTTAACAATAGGTTTGCAAGTCTCATTCTCCTGTTCTCATCAACAAACAGACACTCACGTTTTGGTATGGGAGTGGGCAATGTCACATCCACTTCTACAAATGATAGACTGCATAACTACGGGCAATTTCAGGTGAAGATTGCTTTGTGGTATGCATGTGTGCATCACTTCTGATGCACACTATTGCACATCCAGTATAGAATGTGGAAGACAGCGTATATGTTTTGCTCAACATGACTTTTTCTTTCAAAAATATATGACAGTTTAGAAATACGACGGCTGAGCCAAGGTTTCGTGTCCTTCAGTTTTCATTTCATTTCATTTCATTTCAAAACATGTGTATTCAAAAGTCATCCAATCCTATGCCAAATTATTTGTTGTTGTTTAGTCGTGTCCGACTCTTCGTGACCCCATGGACCAGAGCACACCAGGCACTCCTGTCTTCCACTGCCTCCTGCAGCTTGGTCAAACTCATGCTGATAGCTTCAAGAACACTGCCCAACCATCTCGTCCTCTGTCATCCCCTTCTCCTTGTGCCCTCCATCTTTCCCAACATCAGGGACTTTTCCAGGGAGTCTTCTCTTCTCATGAGGTGGCCAAAGTATTGTAGCCTCAGCTTCACGATCTGTCCTTCCAGTGAGCACTCAGGGCTGATTTCCTTAAGAATGGAGAGGTTTGATCTTCTTGCAGTCCATGGGACTCTCAAGAGTCTCCTCCAGCACCATAATTCAAAAGCATCAATTCTTCGGTGATCAGCCTTCTTTATGGTCCAGCTCTCACTTCGATACATCACTACTGGGAAAACCATAGCTTTTACTATACAGACCTTTGTTGCCAAATTATTAGATGCACATCAAGCTGTCTTCTAGTGGTCCCTTTAACCAGTATTGTCTACTCCAACTGGCAGCAACTCTGCAGAAGCTCCAGCCTTTCAAGCAAAGGTCTTTCCCATTACCTACAACCTGGTCTTTTGGTCTTTTTTTTTTTTTTTCTAGAGCTGCCAGCAGTTGAACCTGGTAGAGTCTATATGCAAAGCATGTGCTCTACCAACTAAGCTATGGGACCCCTCCCCCACCATGCAATCCTTTTTAAAATTACATTTCATGCTCTAAATGCTTCAAGCCTGGTAATTTGTTAGAGCTATAGGAATATCTTCTATATTTTTTCCAATCTTGTATATAATTAAAGCATTACTGAAGCTTCATGTTGAATTAAGGCATCGTTGATATTCAGAGAAAGATTATGACCGTAGCTTCTGGATGTCTGATAGTCAGGGATTATTCCTGCAACCCATTTAAGTTTCAAACTTACTCTGTTTTAGTTTTAAGGTGTCAAGACTCTCTCTTTTATTGGTTTCATATAAAAATACCAATGCACCTTTTACCCCAGTTAACTATAATATGCCTGGAAAAGCCTAGTGAGTGTTGTAAATCAACTGAGCACCAAATCAGGTTCTGCTGATTGCTTACTTAGTGATAATACATCCTTATGAAATTCCAATGACTCAAAAGTGCAATGCGAAGTCTGAAGTACATGATTAAACAAATTAGGAAGCTGAAGATATGAAGTTTTGTTGTACAGAGGCAATGTTAGTATTACATGCATTTTTTATAAATCACATAGACAGCTCAATCCTAGGTTTGTTTGTTTAGAAGAAAATCTAATTTTGTGCAATGGAATTTACTTCCAAATATGTGCATAGGATTCTTTCGCATTAGGCTTTGATCCTAAGCACATTTAGTGTAAGTAATTCTAACAAAACTCTGGGGCATTTAGTTCCAAGTTAGTATGCTTAGGATTGGACTGAAAACATGTAAAGTCATTTAATATTTAAATACTTTTTTTAAAAAAATAAATCATCTTGTTGCATGAAAGAGAACCAGAAACCTGAAGGCTCAAATAGGCTCAGCAGTTAACATTCCAACCCATTTTGAATGCACAACAAACTAACAGAGGCCGATTTAGGGTAGCACAACTTGTTCTGCTACACTGGATGCTGAGCCTAGGGGGCACCCCAGGGCATTGCAGCTATGATGTACAGTGGTACCTCGGGTTACATACACTTCAGGTTACATACGCTTCAGGTTGCACACTCCGCTAACCCAGAAATAGTGCTTCAGGTTAAGAACTTTGCTTCAGGATAAGTACAGAAATCGGGCTCTGGCGGCGCGGCGGCAGCAGGAGGCCCCATTAGCTAAAATGGTACCTCAGGTTAAGAACAGTTTCAGGTTAAGAACGGACCTCCGGAATGAATTAAGTACTTAACCCAAGGTACCACTGTAGTGAATTGAGCAGAACGGAAGCGGGAAATAGGGGCCCTAACTTTTGGCCTCACATAGGGTGTGCTGAAATTTGAAATAACAAGGTCCACCCCTAAAACTAATCTTGATTTAATAAACTTTTTTTAAAATGGTTTAAAATCTTTTCAGTGCTGTTCTCAATAGGGTTATACACAAACACACACACGCACAGAGAGAGAGAGAGAGCGCATGTTTTTAGTTGTATCTATTTTAATTTATACTGTGAGCTGCCTTGGGTTCTGTGCTGGGAGAAAGGAGTTAGACTAATACTAGCTAGTGGTAGATATTACCTGTTTAATTTGGGCATTCTTGAGCAAGTATTTCTTTCACTTGCTGCATTTATGGCATGTGCCATTTGAAGAGTCATTAAATAAGAGTTTATAACTATTGCTACTTTTACTCAGCTTTCCTTTGGACGCAACGCACACTGTTTTTTGATATTTGATACATTTTCAAAGGCAGTATTTTCAGGATGATTTGAGTACTGTATATGCTGCACAACTGCCTATGTGCTATATGCCAGGAAGGAAAGTTTTTTTCTCTAACTAATGTTGAAATGAGATACATCCAATAGAAGATGGAGATTTTAAAACAGAAGTTATTGTGACAGTGATTTCTTTTTCTGAATATTTCATATTCCCTCTCATTCCTCAGTCCTTCATTCAAATAGTTTTATCAGATCTTACAAACTGTTTATAGTGCCTAAAGAATTCGTGAAACAGTTTATAATCCACTGGAGAAGTTGAGGATGTCATATACTGATTTGCGTTATCCCAGAAAGTGTGTAATTGTACAATTATGTTTGACAATTTAAGGGAACAAAGATTTGCCAATAGGCCACATAATGCATCATTAACCAGAACACCCATATTTGGGAGCACATTAGACTTACTGAAGCACTACACAGAACATTTGCACTAAAGATAATAGCCATTGATTAAAAACTGACACTATGATCATTAGTTCTGGTTTTTAATTTGCTCCCAGGCACTTGGGACTTTATGCACCTGAAGAGAGAAAGCTGAGAAAAACTTTGATGAGCACTCATTCCTTTCCTATTATTCTATTTGTGTCATACAATCCATGGGTCATCTCCAGACCACCTATTTTCCAAACTTGTTCCAAATTATTTAACCCCTTCTACATTGGCATGGTACAGTAAGATGTCCTTGCCAAGGTATGTTGTTTTTAATGTTTGGTCTTAAAAATGCGTTTCTTTACATTGTAAGTGAGGAAGAAGTGGGATAAGCTGAATTTTCTTCTTGCTGTTTCTCTCCCCCTAAGTTAATTTTGAATGTTCTACTTTGTTGTTGTTGTTGTTTAGTCGTTTAGTCGTGTCCGACTCTTCGTGACCCCATGGACCAGAGCACGCCAGGCACCTCTGTCCTCCACTACTTCCCGCAGTTTGGTCAAACTCATGCTGGTAACCTCGAAAACACTATCCAACCATCTCGTCCTCTGTCGCCCCCTTCTCCTTGTGCCCTCCATCTTTCCCAGCATCAGTGTCTTCTCCAGGGAGTCTTCTCTTCTCATGAGGTGGCCAAAGTACTGGAGCCTCAGCTTCACGATCTGTCCTTCCAGTGAGCACTCAGGGCTGATTTCCTTAAGAATGGATGCGTTTGATCTTCTTGCAGTCCATGGGACTCTCAAGAGTCTTCTCCAGCACCATAATTCAAAAGCATCAATTCTTCGGCGATCAGCCTTCTTGATGGTCCAGCTCTCACTTCCATACATCACTACTGGGAAAACCATGGCTTTAACTATACGGACCTTTGTTGGCAAGGTGACGTCTCTACTTCTCAAGATGCTGTCTAGGCCTGTCATTGCCCTTCTCCCAAGAAGGAGGCGTCTTTTAATTTCGTGGCTGCTGTCACCATCTGCAGTGATCATGGAGCCCAAGAAAGTAAAATCTCTCACTGCCTCCATTTCTTCCCCTTCTATTTGCCAGGAGGTGATGGGACCAGTGGCCATGATCTTCGTTTTTTTGATGTTGAGCTTCAGACCATATTTTGCGCTCTCCTCTTTCACCCTCATTAAAAGGTTCTTTAATTCCTCCTCACTTTCTGCCATCAAGGTTGTGTCATCTGCATATCTGAGGTTGTTGATATTTCTTCCGGCAATCTTAATTCCAGCTTGGGATTCATCCAGCCCAGCCTTTCGCATGATGTATTCTGCATATAAATTAAATAAGCAGGGAGACAAAATACAGCCTTGTCGTACTCCTTTCCCAATTTTGAACCAATCAGTTGTTCCATATCCAGTTCTAACTGTAGCTTCTTGTCCCACATAGAGATTTCTCAGGAGACAGATGAGGTGATCAGGCACTCCCATTTCTTTAAGAACTTGCCATAGTTTGCTGTGGTCGACACAGTCAAAGGCTTTTGCATAGTCAATGAAGCAGAAGTAGATGTCTTTCTGGAACTCTCTAGCTTTCTCCATAATCCAGCGCATGTTTGCAATTTGGTCTCTGGTTCCTCTGCCTCTTCTAAATCCAGCTTGCACTTCTGGGAGTTCTCGATCCACATACTGCTTAAGCCTTCCTTGTAGAATTTTAAGCATAACCTTGCTAGCGTGTGAAATGAGTGCAATTGTGCGGTAGTTGGAGCATTCTTTGGCACTACCCTTCTTTGGGACTGGGATGTAGACTGATCTTCTCCAATCTTCTGGCCACTGCTGAGTTTTCCAAATTTGCTGGCATATTGAGTGTAGCACCTTAACAGCATCATCTTTTAAAATTTTAAATAGTTCAGCTGGAATACCATCACTTCCACTGGCCTTGTTATTTGCAGTGCTTTCTAAGGCCCATTTGACTTCACTCTCCAGGATGTCTGGCTCAAGGTCAGCAACCACACTACCTGGGGTGTACGAGACATCCATATCTTTCTGGTATAATTCTTCTGTGTATTCTTGCCACCTCTTCTTGATGTCTTCTGCTTCTGTTAGGTCCTTACCACTTTTGTCCTTTATTATGGTAATCTTTGTACGAAATGTTCCTTTCATATCTCCAATTTTCTTGAACAGATCTCTGGTTCTTCCCATTCTGTTGTTTTCCTCTATTTGTTTGCATTGCTCGTTTAAGAAGGCCTTCTTGTCTCTCCTTGCTATTCTTTGGAAATCTGCATTCAATTTCCTGTATCTTTCACTATCTCCCTCGCATTTTGCTTGCCTTCTCTCCTCCGCTATTTGTAAGGCCTCGTTGGACAGCCACTTTGCTTTCTTGCATTTCCTTTTCATTGGGATGGTTTTCGTTGCTGCCTCCTGTACAATGTTACGAGCCTCCATCCATAGTTCTTCAGGCACTCTGTCCACCAAATCTAAATCCTTAAACCTGTTCCTCACTTCCACTGTGTATTCATAAGGGATTTGACTTAGATTGTATCTTACCGGCCCAGTGGTTTTTCCTACTTTCTTCAGTTTAAGCTTGAATTTTGCTATAAGAAGCTGATGATCTGAGCCACAGTCAGCTCCAGGTCTTGTTTTTGCTGACTGTATAGAGCTTCTCCATCTTTGGCTGCAGAGAATATAATCAATCTGATTTCGATGCTGCCCATCTGGTGATGTCCATGTGTAGAGTCGTCTCTTGTGTTGTTGGAAAAGCGTGTTTGTGATGACCAGCTTGTTCTCTTGACAGAACTCTATTAGCCTTTGCCCTGCTTCGTTTTGATCTCCAAGGCCAAACTTGCCAGTTGTTCCTTTTAACTCTTGCCTCCCTACTTTAGCATTCCAATCCCCTATAATGAGAAGAACATCCTTCTTTGGTGTCACTTCTATAAGGTGTTGTAAGTCTTCATAGAATTGGTCAATTTCAGTTTCTTCAGCACCAGTAGTTGGTGCATAAACTTGGATTACTGTGATGTTAAAAGGTCTGCCTTGGATTCGTATCGAGATCATTCTATCATTTTTGAGATTGCATCCCAGTACAGCTTTCGCCACTCTTTTGTTGACTATGAGGGCCACTCCATTTCTTTTACGGGTTTCTTGCCCACAGTAGTAGATGTGATGGTCATCCGAACTGAATTCGCCCATTCCCGTCCATTTTAGTTCACTGATGCCCAGGATGTCAATATTTATTCTTGCCATCTCATTTTTGACCACCTCCAACTTACCCAGGTTCATGGTTCTTACATTCCAGGTTCCTATGCAATATTTTTCTTTACAGCATTGGACTTTCCTTTCGCTTCCAGGCATATCCGCAACTGAGCGTCCTTTCGGCTTTGGCCCAGCCGCTTCATCAGCTCTGGATCTACTTGTACTTGTCCTCCGCTCTTCCCCAGTAGCATGTTGGACGCCTTCCGACCTGAGGGGCTCATCTTCCAGCGTCATAACTTTTATATGCCTGTTGTCTTTGTCCATGGAGTTTTCTTGGCAAGGATACTGGAGTGGCTTGCCAGTTCCTCCTCCAGGTGGATCACGTTTGGTCGAAACTCTCCACTATGACCTGTTCATCTTGTGTGCCCTGCTCGGCGTAGTTCATAGCTTCTCTGAGTTCTTCAAGCCCCTTCGCCACGGCAAGGCAGTGATCCATGAAGGGGGAATGTTCTACTACAATACATTTACTTTCCCTGCTACTAACATATCCTCCAGTTTTTAATGCTTCTTGTTTATAATATCACATTTTGGGGGGAAATTGTTCTGAAACAACTTTAGAGTGATATTAGTTGGGGTCAATGTTGTGAATGCTCAAAATATAGTTATAGTTCTGCTTAGACACAAAACCTTTCTCAAAACACCTGTCTTACCATCTTTCTTTCTAATTTCCTGCTACTCTTATTGCACATAAATGCAAGAAAGGTATGGCTTTTATTATTATTTTACTGTTTTGAAAATTAAATTATGCAGTACCTTATTTCCATATTAAATTATAAGCCCAGGAATCTTGCATGTTGTAAAGCAAAAGAAACTTAACTGGCTATAATCTTATTTCATGGTTCAACAAGGAAACATCCTGATGCAACATCAGCAAACTAGTTTGTAAGTGGAAGTCAGTGGTCCAGCTGAGTGAAGCTAGATAATAGTTTGTCGACTATCTGGTTATCACTTGGGATATTAAGCATGCATTGCTGAAAGTGATGAAGCATTGTCTGACTAATTTGCAGGTCACCTTTCAGTAGTGTAATCTGTATAGATACTTCTCTTTCTTTACTGCTAAACTGCTGTCAAATTTCTTGGGAAGCACAAGGAGGAGGAGAAAGATAATGTACAAAAGGAAGAGTGGAAAACTATCAGGTTTTACGCAACAAACCATTTTGTTACCAGACATTCACCATTGCGATTCCCCCCGATGTATTTTGTCCTTCTGAAAAGAACCGTTTTAAAGAACCCTTATGACGCTGTCTTCTAATGGATCCTGGCATCCCAAATGTATTCTGAGTATATTTGTAAACAAAACTAATTTAACTAAAGTTTTTTCACCCTTCAGTCCCAGCCCGCATCACTGCAGGCTGGTACTAGCCATTCATCAGCGCTGGAAAGGGTTGAGGAAAGAGCTGCCAAAATGATCAGGATGATGGAGCAACTTGAGGAAAGCCTGGGGCATTTGGGATTTTAGAGGAAAGACAAGGAAGATGTTGCCTGATAGAAGTTTATAAAAAATACGCATGGCATGCAGAAAGTGAATAGAGAAAATTTCTTCCTTGAGAGCATAACTTGCAGATATTCAGTGAAACTGAATGTTGAAAGATTCAGGACAGATAAAAGGAAGTATTTCATGCCGTGCATTGTTAAACTATGGAAGGCAGTGATGGCTACCAACTTTGATGGCTTTAAAAGATGAGACGAATTCATGGAGCATAAGGCTATAAATGGCTGATAGCCATGATGTCTATGCTCCGCTTCTGTATACCAGTTGCTAAAAACTGGAGGAGAGTAGAGTGCTCTTTTGCTCATGTCCTGCTTGTGGGTTTCCCGCATTAATCTGGTGGATGCCTGTGAGAATAGGATGCTGGACTAGATAGGCCATTGTGTGGATCCAGCAGACTCCTAGGTTCTTACATCATGGAGTAAGGTGCATGCTTGTAGTACCATCAGCATACATCTGTGAACATTGGCTGTGCTCACATATCATGATAAGTCATGCATGTGGTAATATCATACATGTGGTACCATCAGCACCCATCTGCCAACTTGGTTGTGTTCACACATCACAATAAACCAGAAATAACCATCGTCATAAATATCAGAGTTGCTCGTTTATCTTGAAAAATTGATAAATAAAAGGGGTGTCCACAAGGATATTTTGGTGCTATCTGTGCTGAATGAAATCAGCAAGTGCTTTACTATTTTAGCAAAGGTGATATGTATCTAATTACTCTTGTTCATCACTCACATTAAGTTCAAAGGACTTTATTTGAGAACCATAATGGCCATCAAAATCAACAGATGTGATCCATTATAATAAAGGATTTGGCACAAACTTAGTATTTGGAAGTACATTTGTATTGAAGAGAAGTCATAGTCTGCCTTCTGGAGACCATCATTCTAAACTTAATTAGCACCTATGTCCTAGCAAAGTTGGCTTTATACTTCATGAATGGGCAAAATTCCTATGAAACAGATGGACATGCGTGCTGGTATATTAGAGAGCCAAAATTTGCATTCTGTTTGAATATCATCAACCGGAATTCCCTTTAGGCATGTATGAATTTGCAAAACAGAAGATCTTCTGAGTGATGAGCAAGAGCTGCTTTAAGTTTCTGTCTCCAAATTAGGTGAAGATAAGGAAGAATGCAAACAGCAGATATTTGGTGCCTTAGTGTTATGTTATGCAAGTGAAAATAACATTTTAGTAATACAATCAAATTATTTTACAGAATCTTAGTTTTCTTCACTATATCTGTATAAACAGAGAGTTTTAGTGTTTTGTTGCAGAAGCTTTTGTATTCCTGCTCAACGAAACATTGAGGGGAAAGGAAATGACAAATAACACCTCATAAATAAGAAATGAAACCTGTAAATATGTTTTATGATTATTCTGCATCATCTTAACATGCACGTAAGTTAATCCAAAGTAGCATCTCTTCCTTTGTTCAAACAGTTAGTTGGTGAGGTGTAAGCACAATAAAATCTAAAGTATCCAAGAGAGGATGCTCTTATCCTCTCGCCAGTTGCAAATGCAGGCTGTAAATATAAACTAGAATAGTCTTTACCAATTGACAAGGGGTGCATTATTCCAAGTCGCTGTGTATTATATGTGAAGAGTGCCGCAGCTGTGTCATTGGTGAGGTTAAAAGGTGTTAGTGCTTGCATCTTTTAAATGAACATAGTAAATGAAAGTGAACAATTAAGTAAGAAATTTGGCTTAGTATCTGTGCATGCTGTGTTTTATTGTGGTGTTGCCAGCTTCTCTGAATGAAAATATAAGAGCAAATTAAACAGCTTTATGAACTCGCAGGAGGAGCAGTTGTTCTAGTGGCTTTCATACAAATGTCTAATTAATTCTTGAAGTAACCCAAATTGTCCTTTTGTGATCAGTGAATGGGAATTTGCAAAAGAATCTGTGCAGATGAAACTAAGTGAAATGGGACATGAGATTTAATGATTTAGCTGGCAGTTCGCAGTTGCTGGGACCAGGAAATTTTAGTTAGTTTTCTCATTAATATTACATTAGTAAGTTAATGAAACATTTGGGTGAATATATTATAAGTAATAGAGGCATTAATGTTATTTTTGAACACTCAATTATGCTAATTGGCATCTGTTATTTTGTCTCCAAATATAACCCTCAGTTGAGAAAATACAAAAATAAACAACTAAAGATGGACATTCATTTAGTAAAACTTTAAATTTATAGTGTGACTTTTTAGTTGTTTGTTTAAGGAAAACACATTTCCAGGGTGTTCTATAGTCTTTCTTAAATAATAGAATAATGAGCAGCTGCATATCTAGAGATCAACTGGTACTCAGAGGTTGGCAAGATGAAAGGACCTACTGATGGCATCTTGCTGTGTGTGTCCCCAAGCCTGGAGCTGGTGCAGATGAGGTGAACATCAGAGGAGGTGGAGACAGAGGCATACCTAGGATCTCTAGCACCTCTGGCAATGCGCTGTAGCAGTGCCTCCACCCTGAGAAAAAATAACTTTACTGCAGTAGCCACATTAGAAAGCAATACATTTTATGCACCCAAGTATTTGAAGCAGCCAGAATGAGGGTGAGGCAAGGAGGAAAGGCAAAAAAAATATTGCATGCCTTTGTGCCGCGGTGCAAGAAGGGCAGGAAGCTTCTCCAGTATTTGATCTTGCCATAACAGCAGCATTGTGTCGCCACACACGTATTTTTGTGCCTGGGCCTGTACCTTCAGTGGTTTCGCAAATCCCTAGGTGTGCCTCAGGGTGGATATACGAAAAGGGGGTAAGAACATTAGAAGAGCTTTACTGGATCGAATTTAAGGTCCATCTAGTCCAGCATTCAAAAAGGGACGCGGGTGGCGCTGTGGGTTAAACCACAGAGCCTAGCACTTGCTGATCAGAAGGTCCGCGGTTTGAATCCCGGTGACGGGGTGAGCTCCCATTCCTCGGTCCCTGCTCCTGCCAACCTAGCAGTTTGAAAGCACGTCAAAGTGCAAGTAGATAAATAGGGACCACTCTGGTGGGAAGGTAAACGGCGTTTGCATGCGCTGCTCTGGTTCGCCAGAAGCAGCTTAGTCATGCTGGCCACATGACCCGGAAGCTGTACGTCGGCTCTCTCGGCCAATAAAGCGAGATGAGCGCCGCAACCCCAGAGTCGGCCACGACTGGACCTAATGATCAGGGGTCCCTTTACCTTTACCTTATTCCAGCATTCTATTCTCATGCATGTGATTCTAAGCAACTGCTTCTGAGAGAGGGGAATGAACACAGTCATTATGGCTACCAGTCATTGAGAGCCATAGTTCTTTATTAAAACTAAATTCTGTACAATTTCAGATAACGTATATACAATGCTACACATGTTCTTTTAAAACTACAATTATGACTATAATTATTTGTCCACCTTCCTGTGGGTGGATCATAATGAACTTGAAATTCATTAAATAAATTCATTAAATGAAATTCAGTAAATATATATAAATTGTGATCCATTTGGGGAGGGCTTTGCCTTGAAGTGTGGCATATAATTTTCAGTTAAAAGTAGGAAAAATGCAGCCTATATAATATATGTTGATTTTATATTAATTTCTGTCTTGGAAACTTTATTTTAAAAATTAAAGTAAAGCACTTTTATCTTATTATTTTAAAACCTGTGGCTTCAAAACTTGTGGGACAGGGTTAGCAGAGTGATCCAGAGCATGTATTCTACCAGACCATATGCAAAACAAATTCTTGTTTCTTCCGCCCGCCCCATGAAGAATATACATTGGACTAGATGATCTTAGTGGTCCCTTCCAGCTCTACTTTTCTATGATTCTATGACAGTGCAGTCTTAACCTTGTCTTATCAGATGTCTTGTTGAATTCAATTGAGTTTACTTCCAGGCAAATGGGATTAGGATTGCAACCTAACTAGGAAAATAAATAATGTACAATGGAAGTCTTACTATGTAATTGCATAGTATATACACTGCTGTTGTCCTTCAATGCCTGCTTAACACAAACACCATGAAGATGAAACAGAACATTGTATATTGCAAATGTAATCTTGCTGCTGATTTTTCCTCGATTCTCAATCAGATGCATGCATTTCTAAAACGCCTGTTGCTCTGAGTTTGTGTTGCTGTTCCTTCTTCTTTGCAAGCTACAGGGAGCATGATCTTTTCATTCCTTTCTGTGGCCAATTGGGTGCATAGGAAGGGGGCGAATCACCACATGCCGCATTACCCCCCTGGGCAGATTGCCGCACTATGATCGCCCCGCCCCCTAGGAGGATCACCCCGCCTCCGGGTGCATTCTTTATCCATTTGACTTTTTCTTTGATTCAGGCTTCTTTCAAAATTTAAGGATCTGAAAACATAATATGGAATTATGCGAAATAAGTGATTCCCATTAAGGATAACAGCAAGAAATTATTATAGTTTATTATGACGATGAAAACAAAACATGTAGCGGTATTTTGAAGGGGTGTTAGTTTTTATTCTGAGCTCAGGATTCAACCTTTGGTGATTGGTTGGACAAGGGAGCTGGAGAGGCCTAGTGATGACAGAGTCTTGTAATATGTCAGAGACTAGTAAATGTATTAAGTTGCATACATCAATCCATTTCTTCAGAGGCATGAAGCATTATCCTGACTTGCAGCTATACACACACACACACACACACACACACACACACACACACACACACACTTGCGAAGAATCATGGGAGCAGCAAGATCAGAAAAGTACTGACAGTGTCATAGTGATTATGTTAATTTACAATGGCTAAAAACAAAACAGTAGTTGATGATACAGAAAATCTTGGCTTTGGTAATCCAATTATTTGTGCATGTGTGGGGCTGTTGCAGTCATCCAGCCTCTTTGTGGGGAGATAGAACAGCCTTGACCTGTGTAGTTAAGGTACGGTGGCTGATCAAGAGTGAAAGGAATTTTGAGTGGAGTACTGGAGTAACTTGTGAAACTTGCTGTTACAGTATTTGGAACTGATTGCATGGTCTGAAAGGCTCACCTCAATCCCACTACCATTTTGGCTTTTCGTTCTTCCATAGCTCCTTTATCTCTTTCTCTAAGCCAGAGGAGCTTACTACAATTATACCTCGGGTCAATTTGTTCTGGATGTCTGTTCTTAATCTGAGACTGTTCTTAACCTGAGGTACCACTTTAGCTAATGGGGCCTCCCGCCGCCGCTACACCGCCGCAAAATTTCTGTTCTCATGCTGAAGCAAAGTTCTTAACCTGAGGTACTATTTCTGGGTTAGCGGAGTCTGTAACCTGAAGCGTCTGTAACCCGAGGTACCACTGTAGTATGTATGAGAGTTAAATGAATTGCTCCTGGTCTGGGAAGTTCTATACCTGCATACCAGGGATTAGGTTTGGTGCCATGTATATAAAAAGCCATTTGTGAAGATAAAAAATATTTGCATGTTTCGTCACAGAACTGATGCAATCTCACATATATAATGGTTAATTATGCTTAGGAAGTATGACTTTGCTGTCGTTACTAACACAGTGATATTCATTTGGCTCAGAATCTGCACTGTGATTATTTAAGTAGGTATAGGATTGGTGGTTCTGCTGTGTTAAATTTTATACTGTCAGCTAATTAAGGTAGAACCTGTCTACAGGCATGTAAGGGTGGAAAACAACTGCTCTGCTGTTTTGTCATGTTGTGTACTGCTTTATTGTATTGGCACAATAATTGTATTTGTTGTTGAATAAATGTGTTACCATCATAATTAGGTTTCAGAACACCTTAGAACAATTTATACCTGCCAGGAGCAACACCTCAAAACCTTCCACATGCACTGTGTCAGGAAGATTTTGGCATCACATCGCAGGACAGAGTCTCAAACATAGATGTGCTTTCCCAAGCCCACATATCCAGTGTGTTCACACTCCTGTCTCAGCAACGTCTATGCTGGCTTGGTCATGTTCACAGAATGGAAGATGGCAGGATCCCCAAGGGGAGCTGGGTGCCTTCATCTGCCCAGCTGCAACAAAACATGTCTCCCCTGTTACAGGTGCTGTAACTTTTCAGTGGTTTGACTTTAAGGGGCATTCTTCAATTGTCTCCTGAGATAGATGAATACCAGCAAAAGCATATGTATATCCTATAACCAGTGCTCTCTATTTTTTGGGGGGGGAGTGTCGATGCTTACCATGAAGTTGCTACAGTAAGTGCCACATTTTTAACATTAAAAAAGGTGCTGATACTGAATACCCTTGAGTACCCTCAAATAAAAAAGCACTGCCTATAAGTGAATTCTGTATGGATACTAAACACACGCACACATATGTCTAAAACAGCATTCAGTAGATATTTCCCATAATCTTTCTCATTCCCTTAAACAAGAGAGAGTTCATTACCATCAAAGAAAGCAGTTAATGAGTAGAAGAATGTTTCTACAACTGCATACTGTGTTATTTTCAAAAATCTACATGAATATTGCTGCTTTAAAATGTTATGACAATCAGCTGTCATTAACAGGCTGTTTCCTGTTTCCTATCCTGTACTCAGCAGGCCTTAGTGAGAACCAACCTTATCATGATAAATACCATTGTGAAATATACCATTTGTATTCACTGTGTGAATGCCATGAAACTATACGGAAGACACTATATTACTGTTTGTTTTGTTTGAAAACCAAAACCACTTTTTAAGCTACCTCCTTATCCACATTATTTTATTTCCTCCTTGCTTATATTGTTATTTTTCTTGCTCTTTTCAGTAAATATTTTTAATGCAACCAGAATAATATATTTCTGGCAGCTTATGCAATCATTCAGTCATGAGCAGGTGAAAATTAGCACACCTTTGAACTGACTACCTCAAGATGTATTGCAGATTCTTGACACTTTAACAAAGTTGCCTAAATTGCTGCCACTTCTGTGTCAAAATCCTTCTATATAATCTTCTAGATTCCGACAATGTACAGTGTCATAGAAAAGACATAAAGGATAGAATGAATTGTTTAAGGTCATAGGGATCAATCTTTCCTAGCTTATGTTTCATTGCAGTCAATTGGATCATCTCTATGAATAGAATTGGCCCAAATCCTGTTCAAAGTTTTATAGAAACGCTAAATTCTCTATAATAGCAGTCTTGAAATGGAGGTAATTGTTTCATGTCAGATTCACAAAGATAGGTGTATGTAGGGGACTGGAATGGAGCTGTGTTCTTTAATATCATTGACTTTAGTTTAGGCAGCCTATGTCAAATGGCTTTAGTTTCTTTCACTACTCTTCTTCAATATTATTTTCGTGGGTCTTTTGCTCGTGTCTGTACTCTCCAAGGCTGTGACTGACAGCTTTTTAAAGCTGGCTATGCTTGTCACAGCTGCCTGTCAGCTGCACATCACTCTTTTTCTATACCTTTTACCCATTCGTTTTGGTGTTCATTTCAGAACATCACCACAGAAGCAGCTGTAAAGTCTGTGGCTGCAAGACCTACTGGAAGCTATTAGAAATGAGAAGAAAGCTCCAGTAAAAATGCAAGGTGTAGTGTGCACACACAACAGCAGTGTTTGCTGAGCCACTTCCATGGCACAGTTTGTTGGTATTGTAATCATGCTTAAGTCCTAATGAATATGCTTGGGTATTACTAGCAGTACGCCTCTTGACAAAATAGCCTTTCAGGCAGACTGGAGACTGGCAAACATAGCAATTATAATGTAATCAGATATATCCCAAAGTAGCTCCGCTGCATGGCAAATGTGAGATTTGAGAGAAGATTTCATTATGCAAACAACCATGATATTATGCACATCAAAGACAAAGCTTGCTTCTCCAAATTAATTCCTAATATACATGGGTGCAGCTCTTGGCATTAGTGGAATTGTTTTTGCTTGTGCCAATATAGAGCAGAGACCAGAAGATCTGCAAAAGAGTATTTTCTTAAATAAAATTGGTAGGAATAAATTGAAATCTGGGTCACCAAAGGCAACACCAGCCAGGTCTTTTGATTCAAGTACAATTGTTATAGTCCAAAATTGAACTCTGAACTATATTCTATGGCCTCTGCAATCTAGATCATGCTCAATTATTTCAACCTCTGCATTTTGAATTGTGCATCTTTATTGTAAGAATGTAAATTAGTTTTTTTTAATACTATAAAAAGGGGACTGTAACTTAACTTTCAGAAGCTCATGCCTGAAAAATGATCTGTGACTAATTGGGCTGTTCCCTTTGCTGCCTCCTGGATTTGAAATTAAATATTTCAGAGCTGTTCATTTATATTCAGAATGCAGAAGGTTTCCAGAAAATTTCAATCATAGAATGAAGTCTGTGAAATAGCATCCATGGTTATTTTGTAGAAATTTACAATACAAATTTTCAGACTGAATTATTTAGATCATAATAAAGATTAGATGGTTATATTGATCATACTTTATCACTTAATCTTTATCACAACCATAATATTTTAGAAGGTTAATATGGCCACTCTATGCCCTATTACAACAGCTGGGATATTTCCAATTTGAATTCAGTGAGATATGGGATGTATACAAGCATTCATATAACTTGTAAAATGTCTAGCTTTTTGGAGTGAAATTATAATTGCCTTTCTGTATTCAGCATTGCTCAAACTTGCAAGTAATGTAAACTCCTAAGTCACAGATAACGAAACCCCTGTACTGCTTCAGCCAGATAATTTGGCCTAACATTGACTAGGATTTTTAGGATTTTTAAACCAAACTACAATTTTTAGTGGCACCTTCTTGTTTTCAAAAAATACTTGGTGATCTGCAATCTATATTAATTACTGCTGATATGGTATTTCTAGATGAGGACAAATTCAAGGCAAAGGTTCTCCGGGTTTGATATATCTACCATCTAATACAACTAAATGTAGGAAATAGGGTTGCCATATTTTGAAGAGCAAAAAAGAAGACAGCCAAAGCCACTGCTAGCCTGAAAGAGGTGTGTGCAGCCGCCGCCTGTGTGCCCCTTTCCCAGTTCGGGCTGGCAGTGGTTGTGGCATGCAGAGCAGCCTGTGCCACCCAAGCCTGAACCCAAGCCGCCCAAGCCAAAAAACGAAAAATAAATAACCCCCAAAAAAATTTTTTGGAAGGAAAACCAAACATTTCCTTTAAAATTTAAAAATCCCCCCCAGATGGGCATGTTGGCCTCCCAAAAGAGGACATGTCCAGGATTTTTCAGGCGTATGGCAACCCTGTAGGAAATAAAGATCAGCAAGGTAGCAAAAAAAATCTAGTCAAACATCTTTCCCTCCTAAGGCTACCAAGAAGAAGACCACATCCAAGAGAACTGGCCAGTATTGGAGAATCCCTCACCTTTTTCACATAGAAGTCTGTAGGGGGTTAATGGTGTATTAATGCTAGGCTCAAAACTATAGAAGGCCAATCATGATTTGGTGATTGGTGAATCATTAATTACTATACAAGCTGCCATTACAGTGGATATTGTTCTCTATTTTCCTATGTTTGCAATTTCTTTGCCAGACATAATAGGTCCTCGTGGTCTACTATCTTTGCAAATCAGACCTATTCAATTGTAATGCTAGTAACGAAGAACAGTTCCATCTAGCATTCACTGATTGCACTATGGCAGAATTTCATTCACGACCCACAAATGATCACTGGATTTTTCTAATTTATACAGTCCACGTCTAGATTTATTCATTCAGTATCCTTACTGTATTATCCAGTGTTTGGAAGGGGAACACCCCTCCCATGCAACTCTTTTGCCCTCCTGCTTTGCAAACAGGGACAAATAAGAAAAACTAAAAGCACTTGGATGAGGCGGCCACCTAATGCCATTTTGCTATTTTCCTTCATTAGCTTTAACTCTAATCATTTAAATCAGTTTTAGTTTAGTCTGACTTGGCTACAGGCCATAACAAATAAACTGAAATAATTAAATATTTGCCTTTCAATAGCATGCAGAGTGATGCGGACATTTTTATCATGAAATAAAAACAGCTTGATACAAAACAAAAACAAGTTTATCCCTAGTTAAAAGAACCCAGTAGGAAATGGCAAAAGGCAAGAGGAGATATTGTACTGGAAGAGATAGATGGCAGCTCTGTCAGCAGGGGGAAATGTAGCCAAAATTTCCTGAACGTATTCACTTCAGTTTACTGAGTGGACTGATTTCAAGAGTGAACTTTTCCATTCAGACTTCACAAATGACTGGCAAGTGTTGTGAGCACTCCATGTGTAAAGCGAGGAACTGTAACATTTCTGTCAAGAATTAAAAAGCCGTTCTCAAAAGGCAACCTCTTCAAAAAAGGCAGCCCACTGATAGTGGGCAGCTGCTGCTGTACCTCTGCTGTTCTACACAACAGGGAACATGTTAGTAAAAGCTTCGTACGGTGTAGAGTAAAATGGGTTCTCCATCTCTTCCTTGGCATACTTTGTAGTTCTATAATCACTGCCGCCACTTTGAACTGGATATTTGCAAATCATTTATGCAGAAAAATTGAAGTACAAGTAAGTGGGAAATCTTGTTCAGTGTTAGTTGTTCTGCTTTTTGCTCTCCCCCCCCCCCCCCAGAAGAAACATATCATTGTCATGGTTTAGAAAATAGTTTATGAAGCTGTTTTTTGGTGTTTTTTAGCTTTTGCAAGAGTGAAAACATTTTTGTGCAGTTTATGTTGTATTTTCGGGATATATAATTTTGGCTAAGGATATACAACACATTATGGACTCAGCTACAGTGGTGCCTCGCAAGACAAAATTAATCCGTTCCGCGAGTCTCTTCGTCTTGCGGTTTTTTCGTCTTGTGAAGCACGGCTATTAGCGGCTTAGCGGCTATTAGCGGCTTAGCGGCTATTAACGGCTTAGCAGCTTTAAGAAAAAGGAAACAAACTCGCAAGAACTCACAAGACGTTTCGTCTTGCGAAGCAAGCCCATAGGGAAATTCATCTTGCGGAACGACTCAAAAAACGGAAAACCCTTTCGTCTAGCGAGTTTTTCGTTTTGCGAGGCATTCGTCTTGCGGAGCACCACTGTATACAGCTGCAAATAAAACGTTTTAAGTGCAATATACAATGCAACACTAGATGGCAAGGGTGAGCCTTATGGAGAATTCAATGTATTTTTAAAAACGCTTTTAAAAAAGCATTTTCAGAATGGTTTTTATGTGTGTAGATTCCACCATTGTTACTTAAAGTCATTTCAAGACTGTACTGAATTATATTCCCCCACATTAATGAATCCTGTTCTAATTTTAAGTGCAAAGCCACATTGGGTGCCACAATGAGCCAAAAGGTGGAATATAAATCTTTTAAACAAATAAATTTTAGGTATTTCGCCTTTCCATAGCTCACATGGTTGCTAAGGATGTGTAGGCTTCTTCTATACTTTCTCTGCCTAGGGATGTCATTTGTTCCTGGAATTCCAATGACTTTTTCCAGGAAGAGTTAATGGTACTTCTCTTCAACCAACAGTAATACTGTAAATCTCACAGAAAAGAACATTATTGATCAGAAGACTGGGGATCTAAATGAAATTCTTGAATTGCACATGGAATTGCCTTCTTCTAATTCCTGAATCCAGCATGGGTTCAGTTCCTGGAATAGCCAGACTAACTTCCTGGTGATGTAATGGCCCTCTGAGTATGGGCAGTTAAGGTAACAAAGGAAGTGGCTCTGTGCCAGATAACAAATGAGTGCTCCTCCTCAACTTGCAGGTAGTTAGAAAGAAAAAGGTCAGAGTTTAGATTTGGTGCTGTGAGGTAGAAGCTGTATGCAAGGTGCAGGCTGAAACCTGTGAGACAGAACTATGCCTGATCTCTGCTTGAGTCCAAGGCTGTCGTGGGAGAAGCAAGACCCACTTGTGGTGTTAATGCTGTGAGCCGCTCCATTGTAGGCTCAGTCTTGGGATTTTTTGTGGTGTTTTGCATTCCTTGGGGGGGGGGTCACCCCCCGATAAATCAGATGCTGTCAATTTCTTCAATTTCTGTAAATATTATTTGACTCAGTGTATCTTCTTTCTGAATCTTTTGTGCATCCTTGTTTTTCCTTTTTCACTACTATTTTTCTGGAATATCTTGTTGTTATTTTAACTCTATCTAAGATCGCTATCTCAGTTCTTTTCCTTACTTCTTTTTGCTTTTATTTTGGCTCAGGAAAATGATTTTTATCTTATTTTGAAGACAGTTTAATTCATGTTGAGATTTATGTGTGTGTTTTTGAACTTTATTTTTTGTTGCTTTTAAAATAATCAGTAAGAGTTTAATTTTAGTTTTGTTGTGTGCTAATCTGTCACTTCACACTGTGGTGATGGGTCTCATATGGTACCCCTATGTCATATGGACAGAAGAGCTGTCCTTAAGAAAATATTTCTCATGCTTTGCACTTTTTTTATAAATAGATGACACCATTTGCCTGTCCATTTTGGCATTTTTATGAGTTGAACCAGTCTGTCTATGAGACTTACAAAAGCCAACGATAAATCTTTGTGCAATACTGTCTGTGGTTGGGCAGCTAAAAGGCATATCCTAGACTGTTCCCTAATGTCAGATGAATCCCCAGAGTCCTGCACTCTTGTCATATTATTTTCTGCAAATGTTGACACAAATGAAGTGAAGCATTCATTTATATTCATATGCACATGATTATGATAATGGAACAGTTGATGGTAATATTAGTATGTTAACTTCAGTATAAATAATATATACTTTTTATGATAGAAGGTTATTTTAAATGTTGGTTTCCAAAATTGCAATTGCAATTTATTTGTCAGGATGAAATAGAATCTGAATAGTTACACATTAAATTGCATGCTAGCTGGTGTTTTAAGATATCTGTGTATGCATGCAAATGAAATGTGTGCATAATACAGTACTGAGAGAACAGAGCAAAGGGTAGCAGCCATTCTCTCCAACTACTTCTCATTCCTAAACTGCACTCAAAGGAACATCAGAATTGCTTCATAGAAAACTGTCAGATAACCATAGCAAATTACAATTATTTCATTAATTATAATGTATTTTGTGGAATTTTAGTAGTTCAGATATATATCCCCTGAACAATTATTCTGCTTGTTAGTTGTATTTGTGGCAACCCCCCCCCCCCAATATAGTGGTTTTTAGTCTCCTCTCATCATATCCAAATTACATTTCATAGCAGGTCTTGCATATTGAATCCAGTATATGCAAACGCAGATAAAGTCTTTAGAGATATCAGCACAGAGTATACAAATGAACTGAATTGCAGAGTTTGCTTCAATTTGAGAAAGAGAAGCAGTGTTAATCCACATTATCTCTTACTAGACATTATGTATCTTGGTTAAACTTTTCATTACATATTAAGCTTAAAGAAATCCCGTTTGTTTCAAAATACTTTTTGACCATAATTGAAGTTATTTCCAGAGACCCAGGTTTCTTTTGAGGAAGGTGGATAGGCAGATGAATGTGAGAATCAATGCTTGTTGTGACATCATTTATTCCCCATCTTATGCATGTGTCCCCTTCCACAAACAGTCCTAGGTTTGGGCAGTAAAGAAACATTATTGCACCCAGTTAATTTGGAACAAAGCCCAGGCTATGCTCTTTACGTTTTTTCACTTGCTTAAAATATCTGAACTTGATTTTACTTTTTAGTGAACCCATATTGCCATAGTGATTTCCAGCACCAATTATGTAAGCTTTGGATATTGGGATCCAATATCCAAGATGTAGTTCAGCGGCAAAGTATGTCTTTTTCATGCAGAAGGTACCCGTTTAATCAGTGGAATGTATATCCAGTTACAAGATCTTGCCGACTGAGTGGGAAACCCTGGAATGTCCCATTTCACTACTGTAAACCTTGCATTGTCTTTGTCCATGTCCATGGAGTTTTCTTGGCAAGGATACTGGAGTGGCTTGCCGGTTCCTCCTCCAGGTGGTTCACGTTTGGTTGAAACTCTCCACTATGACCTGTTCATCTTGTGTGCCCTGCTCGGCGTAGTTCATAGCTTCACTGAGTTCTTCAAGCCCCTTCGCCACGGCAAGGCAGTGATCCATGAAGGGGTTTATATGCCTGTTGTGATGTATTTAGTGATGTATGGAAGTGAGAGCTGGACCATAAAGAAGGCTGATCGCCGAAGAATTGATGCTTTTGAATTATGGTGCTGGAGAAGACTCTTGAGAGTCCCATGGACTGCAAGAAGATCAAACGCATCTGTCAGGGTTGCTTCAAGATCCTAGCTCACAGAGGATCACGCTAGCCAACGGTCATTAAGTAAAAGTCTTTATTGAGTTACAGTTTCCATTCTCAAGCTGCTGCGTGCAACCCTACGTCTAGTAGCTAGATCGGCGAAGCTCCGTCTGAATCTCCGCCCCTCGTACACCAACTTAATATCCTAGCCCTGCTCCACCTTTTCCGCCTGACTGTTCTTCTCTGGGTCCCTCTGCCCCCCTGGGTCTCTTCCTTCCGGGATTCTTCGGACGCTGACCCCCCGGACTCTCCTGTCTCCTTGCGCCGGGCTTTAGGACCCGGCTCTCTTTCCGGGCTGCCTACTGCGCCTCCTTCCTGTGCATTTGAACTTGGCGCGCGCGCCCAACCTTCCACCTTCCGTCTAACCGTTTCTTCGCTCCCAGATGGAGGTGTGGCCACCCCTGACTCGTGCCCTCCCTCCTGCTGTGAGCTGCCAGCGCTTGCCCCCTGGCTTCTTTCCTCTTCCTTGTTCTCTGGCGGTGACGCTGGACCCGATCTCCAACTGCTCTCCTCTGATTCCCCTCTGGCTCTATCTCCCTGGGGTGCCCCCCTAAACTCCCCCCTTGCCTTGGCCACTGGTGCTCCTTTCTGTGAATCCTCCGACTCACTGGAGAGACTCGGAGATCTCGGGTCGTCGTCATCGCTCATCCTTTCTTCTGCCTCCTCCCCTTCGCTCTCTGTTTCCTTCCTTGCCCTTGCCTCTGCTCCTGAACCCCTGACAGCATCCATTCTGAAGGAAATCAGCCCTGAGTGCTCACTGGAAGGATAGATCGTGAAGTTGAGGCTCCAGTACTTTGGCCACCTCATGAGAAGAGAAGACTCCCTGGAGAAGACACTGATGCTGGGAAAGATGGAGGGCACAAGGAGAAGGGGGCGACAGAGGACGAGATGGTTGGATAGTGTTTTCGAGGTTACCAGCATGAGTCTGACCAATCTGCGGGAAGTAGTGGAGGACAGAGGTGCCTGGCGTGCTCTGGTCCATGGGGTCACGAAGAGTCGGACACGACTAAACGACTAAACAACAACAACAACAACAAAACCTTGCATTGATGGCACAAGTCAGAATACCTCCAAAAATGCATAAGATGGTTCCTTATAGATGTGCCATGCAAACTCATGCATATCAACTTTGAAGTAAGTCCCACTATGTACAATGAGCTTACCAGCTAGTGAGCGTGATTAGGATTGCTGCCTTGGGTATATGTTCTAAACTGAGAACACGGGGGGGGGGGGGGATCATCCCAGGTGTTAAATACAATAGAGATTATCAGTCAGGACCTAGGCAAACTGATGCAATAGTGTTGATGAAATAAGAAATTATTGCCTGTCTACACAGAAGCTGCTGCATATCTGAGAAACTTCATATTCTTATGTATTTTTTAGAAAGCAAACCAGCTGTTATGAACCTGGTCATGTAATAGGAGTTAATAATTGCCTTTCCTTCAGTATTCTGAAATTAAAAACTTCATTAAAGTTAAAATTACAACTGTTAAGTTAGCTGAACGTGTAAGTGGATGATATGTAGATCATTTAGCTGCCATAAATTTAATCCATCAGTTTTTTAAAGTGACAATCATGCTTATCTAAATGTAAATATTCACAGTACATTTCAGCTGTACAGAAGATGAACAGCCCTCTTGGGATAGATCCACTTATGCAGCAGAGACTTTCACAGCCTTAGCTGCCTTGCCCTGCTTAAGAAGCTGTTTTTCTGAAATGAAGGGATGAGATGCAGCTTCTGATATTCTCAGACGAATGAGTCTTTTAGACAAGGAACTAAGGAGTCCTGACTTAATGGCTTGTATTTGGGGTGGGGTGGGGGATAGTTTGGGGGTTTTTTTGCAGGGGAGTGGAATCCTGACCTAAATTTTAGATTGCTGACCCAAAGATTGTTACTTGAGAATCGGCTTCAATAACTTCATCAGGGCTTCCTGCTAAGTAGACATTCCTAGACTTATGCTGGCAATGACTTACAGTGCATGCCTAGGGATGCCTGCTAACTCAAAAGTAAGTCCTATTGTTTTGTAAAAGAGTCTGATCTCTCCTTATGGAACATTGTCCCACAAGCTGAATCTACATCTGAACATAGTAATCTTAGACACTTTGCCATATGAAGGGCAATCTCCAAGTCACTTCCCTCCCCTTTTTATAGGATCACAGAAAGTTGCCTTTTATGGAGTCAGTCTATCTAGCTCAGTATTCTCCACACTGGCTGGAAGCAGCTCTCCAGGGTTTCATACAGTTGTCTTTTCCTAGATTGAACCTGGGCCCTTCTGTGTTGTTAGCAGATGTTCTGCCTGTGAGCTATGGCTCTTCTGCCATGTACAGGAATTTGGTTAGTCCAATTTGGTGTGTCAAAAAATACCTAAACATTTTGTAATACCCCATATTCATTGCAAATATGCTAGTGTTTCCCCTGAAGCTATTCTTCTCAACATCTCTTGCCTACCCTTGATCTTACTGCCCTATAATCAAAATTGTTGTGGGAACCTATTTGATTTAGCCAGTGGTATCATAATGCTATGTCTAATGTGATAATGGCTTAGTCTGCAAATCATGCTACGCTAAACCTGGCTTAGTGCTAATGTGTGAATGCAGTCACCTGGAATGTTGTTGTTGTTGTTTAGTCGTGTCTGACTTTTTGTGACCCCATGGATCAGAGCACACCAGGCACTCCTGTCTTCCAGTCCCTCCCACAGTTTGGTAAAGCTCATGTTGGTAGCTCCAAGAACACTGTCCAACCATCTCGTTCTCTGTCATCCCCTTCTCCTTGTGCCCTCAATCTTTCCCAACATCAGGGTCTTTTCCATGGAGTCTTCTCATGAGGTAGCCAAAGTATTGTAGCCTCAGCTTCAGGATCTGTCCTTCCAGTGAGCACTCAGGGCTGATTTCCTTCAGTATGGTTACGTTTGATCTTCTTGCAGTCCATGGGACTCTCAAGAGTCTCCTCCAGCACCATAATTCAAAAGCATTAATTCTTCAACAATCAGCCTTCTTTATGGTCCAGCTCTCACTTCCACTTGAGCTTCAAACCATATTTTGTGCTCTCCTCTTTCACCCTCATTAAGAAGTTATTTAATTCCTCCTCACTTTCTGCCATCAAGGTTGTGTCATCTGCATATCTGAGGTTGTTGATATTTCTTCCGGCAATCTTAATTCCGGCTTGGGATTCATGCAGTCCAGCTTTTCGCATGATGAATTCTGCATATAAGTTAAATAAGCAGGGAGACAATACACAGCCTTGTCATACTCCCTTCCCAACTTTGAACCAATCAGTTGTTCCATATACAGTTCTAACTGTAGCTTCTTATCCCACATAGAGATTTCTCAGGAGACATTTCTTTAAGAACTTGCCATAGTTTGCTGTGGTCGACACAGTCAGATGCTTTTGCATAGTCAATGAAGCAGAAGTAGATGTTTTCCTGGAACTCTCTAGCTTTCTCCATAATCCAGCACATGTTTGCAATTTGGTCTCTGGTTCCTCTGCACCTTTGAAATCCGGCTTGCACTTCTGGGAGTTCTCGGCCCACATACTGCTTAAGCCTGCTTTGTAGTATTTTAAGCATAACTTTGCTAGCGTGTGACATGACCGCAATTGTGCGGTACTTGGAGCACTCTTTGGCACTGCCCTTCTTTGGGATGTAGACTGATCTTCTCCAATCCTCTGGCCACTGCTGAGTTTTCCAAACTTGCTGGCATATTGAGTGTAGCACCTTAACAGCATCACCTGGAATACAGGACCTTTTTCAACTATCACTGCTTTTTAGTCTTATATTTGCAATGTGTTTATTCCCTGAGAGAGAGAGAGAGAGAGAGAGAGAGAGAGAGAGAGAGAGTTGTAGTATATCGGAAAAACACACACACCCCTCTGCAAATTCTTTAATCTACACATATATCCAAACCATTACCCCTGACTAATGGTATGCTATGATAAAGATTATTTGGATTGAATGATTGCTTATTTCTGTGCCCAGACACGACTGGCACTATCCACAGTCTTCACCCTCCTTGCACCCAAACAAAAAAACAAAGCTTACTAATTTCACTCACAATATAATTTCATGGTATTTTTAAAACTTTATTAGAGAATGTGTGTGCCTGCCTGCATGTGTTTGAAGAAAGCTTAATATAGATGTCATATAATATTTATGTTCTTCAAGGTTTTGTGAGTTTTCTTTTAGTAGAGATAAAGTAAACAAGATTTAAGACATAAAATTATTTCTGTTTGTGTTGCTGCATCATAAAAAAGCCCTAAATGTAATGCTGCTACAAATTTCAGCCAAATGATGCTATATATCTACTCATAAAATGAATAGCAAAATGTGGAATGGAATAAAATGTTAAACTGAGGTATACATAAACTCAGGCAATTTATAGAGCAAACATATCAACAAAGCTCATAACATTGTTTGAGGGATAAAAATAAGTAATGGTTTGACAAATATGGATATAAAGTCAGCATAAAATAAATATGTGTGTTCTGAATAGATAAATCCTTACTTACGATATACTGACCACAACAAAGACCTTTCTCTAGGACAGTAATTATTGTATACATATGAAAGAGTTGGAAGGACCTTCAGAAATAAATTGTTCTGCTTGATGAGGAGGAAAAGCTTGGATTTAAACTATTCAAGATAGATGTTTATTCTAGGACTGGAAATTGCATATTATTATTCAGAGTTAATTCAGTGAGTGCTTTAGTCCATTTCTTAGGGCATCCAAAACAGCAGCCATGTGGCCAATATTTTTATTTATTTACAATACCCTTCACCAAGTGGTCCCAATGGGTTGAGTTGTGTCTTCATGCGGCTGTTTTCAGTGGCAATCATTCTCAGTTGCTTGTCATGGTAAGTCAACACGAAGCACAATTTAGGCAAATAGAAGCATCAGAATTAAATCTGACCACAAAACCAACCTTATGGCCAATCCCACCGTGGATTTTTGAGAAATTGGGAGCAGGTCTCAGTAGTGATGGTAGCAATAAAGGGCTAGTAAGAAGTGGGTCCTAAGACCCTTAAAATACAATCTGAACAAAATTGGTGAAGCAGCCAAGAGTTTATTTAGTACAATATGTTCTTGCAAGAGCGGGTGTCCAAAGTAGGCACACCCCAGCATGAGCTTATATTCCCTATATTCGAAGCACAATTCCCTCCCTTGCCTCCCCATTGACTGGGTACTACAAAGTTTACAGCACATCATGACCGCCTAATTTCCCTTCTAACATCCCCGCCTCTGTTTACATCTCCCACGGCCCTTATTTCACCCCCCTTACCCTTATTTATTATTTCCCTTATTTGGTCTATGTTCCTTTTTGCAGCCAAGCGAAAAAAACCACATCCTGACCACCAGCTATAAACATCTCCCATTATCAGGTATGAGTTGATTTGGACTCCTGATGTTTGTGTAACTGTTACATTTGTGGTTTATGTGAAAAAGCAACATCCACATTTTTCACACAACCAAACATTATTCCTATTCAAACAAAATACAGAAACATCTCTCTGCCATGGTATGCTATGCAATTACAACTTCCTAGCCCCACATCCAAAAATAGTGTTGGAGTCAAACTTTATGTTATGTCCCTTACATTTAAATATTACCGTAAATACAATATTATGTAAAAGGACTAAAGTGTGATTTGTTTTCAGAGAAAGAGGAATTGGTTGTGGTTTTTGTTTTACGATCAACAAATAACTAAAAAGATTTTGAAACTAACCTTTGCCATTGGAGCAAACAGAATTTCACAAGATTTTGCAGGAATGCTATAGAGTAAGATTGAAAAACTGTTTAAATTTAAACAAAATAGAACATTATATTTAATCTTCAGTTAAAGTGAATTAAAGAAAGCATTCCCTTTATCTTCTAATCACTTCTGCATTTTATTTTACCACATTTTATACAATAAATAAAACCAAATATGGGCATTCACAGCTAGATCTCAATATAAGCTCAATATAATTAGGTACATTGCTCTTCAGAATCAGATATGAAACATAAGATACTAAGATATTGCTGCAGGCATGCCTACTAAAGTTATAGAAGAAAACAGCAAGTCTACTGTAAATGACTTGACAGGGTGAAAATCAGAGAAAAAATAGTCAAGTCTCAAGTCTTGCATGCAGAGAATAAACAATTACATTCCTGCTATCTTTCCTTTTCTCATGATGAGTAAGAAAGGACTAAAATCACCTTGGAAGACCTTTGAAGGTATTGGAAAGATATTGTGTGATGGAACTATTATAAATAGACACAAACAATATCTAAGCTCTCTGAAACCTCTGTGACCACAGAGTTAGAGCAGCATTACAAAGCAAGATGCCACTGATTTTTGCTAAGAATGACTTTGACGGTAGTTGTTGTTTTTTTAAAAAAAATTATGACAAATTATGAGTCTCCCCTTAATTTGGTAGCTATATAGTGGCTTAAAGCTTTTGTAGGATCTGTGTTTCTTTGTTGTGCATCTAGGCTTTATATAATGCATGTTTAGTTTATTCTTGTTAATAGTATTTTACAAGAAAAAATGAAGTAATCTGGTGAATCCATTTTTACATAATCCTAGCCCCAGCATATAAAGGTGGTAATAATATGGACATCCAAGATAAGATACCACCTATTTTATACCTTCTAAATGTTAATCTGCTGTGCATTCCATCTATAATGTGTTCTGTCCTAATTTTTGAGGCAGGTCTGAATCTCATCCCCAAACTAAGCCCACAGGCATGTGCCATAAGTAGGCATGCATCTATTGGTTTCCACAGGAAGTATGCTGATTAATGGCAGCTGAGGTGATGTCCCACAGTGTAGTGGATTCCTTCCCCCACTTTCTTGGAATTAAATTATGTCCTCACTTCAAACATTGTAAAGTATGTAATACATATGTTGCCCATGGTCATTGAGAGATGACAACTTGGAAGGATAAAGAATATTGTCGCCTATGTTTGGGCAGGTAAGGCATTGGGGATTAGGATTAATAAATTGAAACTGTGGCAGAAAGGGAAATTGCTTTCTCATATCTTTGTAAATATAATATAGCATGTTAGATGAAGCATAGCCAGAATGGGATGTTGGGCTACTCTAATATATGGATGCTTTTCATTAGATGTTCAGCTAGTGCCCCCTGTTCCTTAGTTACAAGATGAGCCACTGTTTGATTTCAGTTCTGTTCATTTAAAAATCAGTCATAACCTTCCCTATGGCCCAAACAGCTATCAGTTTCAGTCAGCTGCATTTGTTCTGGGAGAATAGATTTTACATTCCCTTCAAAGCATTAGTAAAGATTAAGAATGGTGTTATTGTTGAGCTTTAAACAAAGCAAAGTGGGCTCTTGGACCTGCTGACTCCTCTTGTGGTGAGAGACAGAGGTAATGTTCTACAGACCTATTGTGCAAAAAGGGTTCTTCATTTCTGAAGTAAGGTTTAAACCAATGTAACAAATTACTCTCCAGGAAGGTAGGAAGGAAGACAATTTCATATTGCCTTTTGAAGCTGGAGATTTTGAATACATGTAAGTCATAGGACATACATGGGACGCGGGTGGTGCTGTGGGTAAATCCTCAGCGCCTAGGGCTTGCCGATCGCATGGTCGGCGGTTCGAATCCCCGCGGCGGGGTGAGCTCCCGTCTGCGGTCCCAGCTCCTGCCCACCTAGCAGTTCGAAAGCACCCCTAAAGTGCAAGTAGATAAATAGGGACCGCTTTCTAGCGGAAAGGTAAACGGTGTTTCCGTGTGCTGCGCTGGTGCTGGCTCGCCAGAGCCGCTTCGTCACGCTGGCCCGGAAGTGACCCGGAAGTGTCTCCAGACAGCGCTGGCTCCCGGCCTCTTAAGTGAGATGGGCGCACAACCCTAGAGTCGGTCACGACTGGCCCATATGGGCAGAGGTACCTTTACCTTTACCTTTAAGTCATAGCTTACACTTCAGCTGTGTGTTAAAGTTATGAGCATTCTTCTGTTCAAAGGACTCCATTCTGTTTGCCATTTGCACAGCCACAACAGATAAAGGGTGCTGGATCATTCTTTTTTACAAACTTTGTGAGGAGAGAGTTTATAAAGAAAATGGAAGTTGAAGCTTGAGTTGGTCTATTTATAGGTTTGTGAGTGTGTAAAGGTGCAAGATTGTGTGTGGGGGGGGTCTTATTCTGCCTGCTTTGGATTTGGCCCTGCCACAACTGATAGCAGTTGTGCAAACAACACATGCACTTTACTAAATAAAAAGTTAAATAAATATTAAATTGATAAATTTAGGATTTGTATATCACTTATTCTTTGAAAACAGAAGCAGCCAACTTGAAATTTCAAAACCCGTGTAGAAATTTAGTTGAGGGCAATTTTGAAATAAATGGAACTTATATTATGGTGGTACGTGGAATCAAGTTGTTAGTTTGGTAGTGGCACACCTCTTAGTTCAGAATGTTGCCTCTGAGTCTCCTTCCCCCAAGGCTGCAGCTGAACTCTGATACTCTGTTGATAAGATACTCCTTTAAGATAAGATACTCCCCTACTTTGATAAGATTGTTGTTGATAATATACTTCCCTACTTTGGTCATAAAGGTAAAGGTAAAGGTAAAGGGACCCCTTAGGTCCAGTTGTGGACAATTCTGGGGTTGAGGCGCTCATCTCGCTTTATTGGCCAAGGGAGCCAGCGTACAGCTTCTGGGTCATGTGGCCAGCATGACTAAGCTTTTCTGGCGAAACCAGAGCAGCACACGGAAATGCCGTTTACCTTCCCGCCAGAGCGGTACCTATTTATCTACTTGCACTTGTATGTGCTTTCGAACTGCTAGGTTGGCAGGAGCTGGGACCGAGCAACAGGAGCTCATCCCGTCGTGGGGATTCGAACCGCCAACCTTCTGATCGGCAAGCCCTATGCTCTGTGGTTTAACCCACAGCGCCACCCGCATCCCTGCTTTGGTCATAGTCAGCAATAATAATGACATAGGGAGTTTTTCCAAGCCCAAGAGCCGAGCATTACTGGTTCTGTATGCCTGCATCCCTCCTGGTCTAAATCATTATTTCCACCTCTTGATCTCTTGCTCTTCCTGCAACAGCAGTGTCACCAATAAAGGAAACACTGAGGAAGTAGGGGACAGGGAGCTTGGGAACCTCCTTCAAGTTTCTCAGAATGAAAATATGAATCTGTCCCTGCTATCAGCCCAACATCAGTCACAAAATGGAAGTAGGTGGCAAGGCATCCTTGCTCATTTAGATTGTGGGATGGATAAGAACTCTTGTGGTATGTACTTCCTACTTCCTTAGTAGCAGTGCTGAAGTTCTCCTTTTCCTTTGCATGGGAGTGACACAAACATCAGATGTGACAGAGAACCAGCAAGGAATGAAATCAAAAGGGATTATTGCTATGGCAGGCTGCTCAAGAGCATTTGTGTCTTTAAATTAATTGATGTTCCCATGGCAATGGCATGTTCCACATCCTAAGAAGAAGACATTTTTATTGGCTCCTAGATGTGAACTTATATTTTAAGGGTGCTATACATAAATATACATTTATTTCATCTGACATTTCTCTTTTCATCGAGGAGCCCATTGCCATGATTTGGTCAAATATTTTACAAGTTGATGCACATTATTTACTTAGCTATTTAAACATTTATTATCTAGTAACTTGGATGCCCAAATCCATATACCATTCTTTAGCAGGAAAAAAAAAGATTGAGGAATGTGGTTGTGTTAATGAGAATGAAATGGGCCATTTATCCTGACTCTTTGTTTTCTTTTAGACAGCTTTTCACTTATCAGTTTTTGCCCTCTCATCTCATAATTACTTAATTTTTCTCAATAATCTCTTCTGGGAGACATTTTCAAAAGCCTTTGAAGTATAAATAAATAGTTCTCAGTTGCCTTTACTTCAAAGCATTCTTTCAGAGTAGTGAGACAAGATTTCCCTTGCTGAAAACATAGAGTTAGCTCTATTAAACCATCTGGATGTTCAGTTTATTCTAATTTTAAGTTAATATTTTTGCTAATTAACTAGGTGCATATTTAGCTCATTGGTGTATTTGTGGATCTCCCTAAAAAGCATATTTGTACAATGGTGTAATGATTTTTGCTCCCATCCACATCATTTGTAAAGTACGTAGCTCACATTTCATTCTAAATATGTTGGGAGCAGAGGTGCATGATCAAGCAGTTGAGATTAAGCATATATTGATTGAAATTATTATTTCAGACTGCAAGTGAGGCTAGAATAGTTGAATGCTTCCCTGTATTATTTTAAATATAACATAGTCTGCTTACATATACAAAATAGTCTAAAACACTGTAGATAGTGCTAATATTTTAACTCTTACATATACATAAATAAAGACTTCTGTACTCAGTCGTGGGACAGAGTTGCAGGTACATGGACTTCCATGATTTGTTCCCCCTCAAAATCATTACAATATATCTGGCTGACTTTGGTTTGAAGAGAGAAGCAGCGTGAGTAGGTAGAGGAATAGCTGGTTCAGCTTTTTCCTTCCCTGTCATTTGTCCTCTTAAAAAAATATCCCCCTCCTGCTTTTCCTCTAAAACACTTTGGTTCATACCTACAATTAGGCAAGGATCAGACAGCTGATTTTGAGTACAGTATTAGGAAAGGTCAACGAATGGTTACTTTGTTGTTGTTTGTATTTTTGCACACAAGTAGAGGTACCTGTAGGATATTCTGTCTCATATGCGGTGAGTTGGTTATTATCCACAGTGCTGCTGAGAGGTGGGGAGAGATCACTGGTATATGGCATTCCAGACTCTGCCCTATCCTTACAACAACAAAAACCTCTTAAGTCCATAGGCCTCCTGAAACCAAAACATACAGGCAAATTTCTATGCACTTTCTGTGAGATAAGCCAGTGGGGCTGCGCTTGGGTTTTTGTTTTTGTTTTTGGTGTTTTTAGCCAATCAGCAAAATTGATGAGTGAATAGTTAACCTATAGTACAATTACATGCATGTCTACTCAGAATTAGCCTCTTGTGGTAGAGCATCTGCCAGGTAACTTAAAGTGGGTTCAGGATTGCAGTAATCTGGTCAGATTAAGATTGGCGGAAGCCTTAGAGTTGTAGTAAAGTGAATTTAAGTGTGAAACTGCTCATGCTCAGAATATTTTTGTTGCTGTTGTTTATCAGTGTTGATAACAATGTTGTTTATCATTTATAAAAAATAAAAAAATAAAAAAATATTGTAGTTGCTTTTACTCTAACATGTTGCTATTCATCATGAGTTCTTTACATTGTTCCTAAAAGTTGGTGTTTTGAACCACCAGGGGGCTAATACGTGGCTACTGCATTTTTCACGGCTTCTAGATGTAGTGAGACTGCAGTATCGACTTTTTAAATATATTTCTGCATATAATAAAATCAGCTACAGATCAGCATACAAAAGGCATGCAAGGGGAAAATTTGAATGTCAAAACAGGCAAAATTTAGGGCGAGATGGCAATCAAATGTTAGGTAAGTATATATGTGATAATAAATTCTAGGGGGGAGCTTTGAAGAATGTATGATTATTACTCACCATTCTTCTTTAGCATAATAGGTTCATACAAATGAGTCTTATTCAGTCATTTCAAGCTAGAAAATTGATCACAAGATCCGTTAAAATGAATAGCATTTTATAATCAGAATGAAATAAAACAAAGGAAATTCAGTTCTTTACAGGTGTGTCATTCTGTGGGCTATAATAAAAAGGGCTTTGTGGGAGTGGATTGGTATTTGATAATGTTACACATACGTCAGATCTGGATCCATTTCATTCTGGGTTCAGGAACAGTTTGGGGACTGAATTAGCTTTGGTTGCCCTGATGGGCGAATGTTTCTAGACCAGGACAGGAAAGTGCATCTTTACTTCTGCTTCTTAATCTGTCAATGGCTTTTGGTACTTCTGACTGTGGTGCCCTCCTGGACTGTGTCTGTGAAATGGGCACTGTTTTATCCTTCTACCCACAGGGTTGTTTTCAGAGAGTAACACTGGGAGACTGTGCTTCGGATTCATGGCCCTTGTGCAACAGGGTGTGATATTGTTCCCAATGCTGCTCAACATCTATATAAATATATATGTATGTATATGAAGCCATTGGGTGCAGTTATTAGGAGACTGGGGGCAATGTATCATCACTATGCAGATTTATTTCTCTGCAAGATCTGAGTCAGGAGAGATTGTGCATGATGTGGACTGTTTGGGTATAGTGGTGAACTGGATGAGGGCCAATAAACTGAGCTTGAACCCTAGGAAGACAGAGGCACTATGTATGGGTGATTCCAGTATTCAGGAGACTGGGAAGTTGCCTGTTCTGGGTGGGATTGCACTTCCTCTTAAAGAACACGTTCAGAGTTTGAGGGTGCTCCTAGATCCATCCTTGTCACTTTGGAGGTTCAGGTAGCTTTAGTGGCTAGGATTGCCTTTTATCAGGTATGGTTGGTTGGTATGGCCAGTCTTGATGATTCTGACCATCATGATTCATGTCAACATTTGATTATTGTCATGTGCTCTATATGACATGAGTCTTGGGGCTGGCCTGCAGGCTCTAGCTGGTACAAAATGCTGTGGCTAGACTGCTGATTAGGACTATTAGAACTGATTAGGACACAGTTCCTTGCACTGGCTGTCTATAAGCTACCAGGCCACATTCAGTGTTATTTTACTAATTTAAGGTAAAGGTACCCCTGCCCGTACGGGCCAGTCTTGCCAGACTCTAGGGTTGTGCGCTCATCTCACTCTATAGGCTGGGAGCCAGCGCTGTCCGCAGACACTTCCGGGCCACGTGGCCAGTGTGACAAGCTGCATCTGGCGAGCCAGTGCAGCACACGGAACGCCGTTTACCTTCCCGCTGGTAAGCAGTCCCTATTTATCTACTTGCACCCGGAGGTGCTTTCAAACTGCTAGGTTGGCAGGCGCTGGGACCGAACGACGGGAGCGCACTCCGCCACGGGGATTCGAACCGCCGACCATGCGATCGGCAAGCCCTAGGCGCTGAGGTTTTACCCACAAGGCCACCCGCGTCCCCTAATTTATAAATTTACTAATTTACAAGCCCTTAAATACGTGGTTCCAGGCTACCTTAAGACCATATGATTCCTTATATCTCTGCCCAATCACTGAGGTTATAAGGGAATCACATGCCCCCTCCATCTGCTCCGGAGGGTTGAGGGGAAACTCAGAACAGATTTGGGAGGCACATGGGGGAAGGAGAGGGAAAGATCCATTGTGTAAGTATGTCCCTTGTTAGAAACAACCCAGTATGAATGTGTGTGTTTACTTGCTCACATCTTATGCAAATCCCACGATGGGTGAGAAGTTTCATGGGTTTCTTTTGGAAGTTACTGAGGGTATATTTTTGTAATATTTTGTTTATTTGTATCTATACAAGATAGAGGCTAGAAATTATCTTATTATTGTTATTATTATTTATTACATTTCTTATCACCCTTCATTCGAAGATCACAGGGCAGTTTACAATATAAAAATGAAGAATCACATGCCATAATAACAAACAATAACAGTAATGTCCTCCCCCCCCCCCCCCAGTTTAAAGGGGCATAGATTGTTTAATTAGCCAGAGGCCTGGGAGAAGAGGAATGTACTTGCCTGGCACCTAAAGATATGTAACAAAGATTGCAGTGAGTAAAGACTTTTAATGAGAGTTACATAAATGGTGTTTCTTTAAGAAATACACTAAAGTGATATGCTATGCAAACTGTGTATGGATATGATTTGGACATAAAAGTTAGCTAAAGGATATGGAGGTTTAGATATGGTGTGGGATGTCAAGGAAGGCAGGGAAGATTCACGTGGGAAAATGGGGTTTACTTTTAAGCCATATATTTACAGTTGGGATATAAAAAGAAAATACCGTGGAGACAAGTTGAAGTATGGTAATAACAGAAATTAATAGCTGTATCTGCAAGTTCAACATAGCTATTTAATCTTAGTTGATATCTAAATAGTTCATTAAACATTCTTCATGCAGTGTTAATAAATGGAAATGTTAGACATGCTAAAGGCGATTTCATCTGATTGACTCAGCATTTTTGTTGAGTTCAACACATGTCTGCTACTAATAGCAAAATTGCTTCCTGTGCAAGAAAAGCAAAGGGAAAATGCTATTTCGTTTTATTTATTCCTTAAATAAAGTGCTGCAATGGCTGAGCACCAGAAATAATAAGAGAATACCGAGTTTTTTCAACCATCTTAGTTTGATATGCCATAGTTCCATGGTACAGCAGCTGTTTTGCATGCAGAAGGACCCAGGTTTAGTTCCCAGCATCTCCAGCTACAGCTTGTAGAGACGTCTGCATGCAAATCTGAAGAACCACTGAGTAGTGGAGACAATACTCAGGTAGATGGACAAACAGTCTGACTCGATATAATGCAACTTATACCAGCCCTGTGTAGACAAAATAGGCTCAGCCATAGTCATGCATTCTTTGGTTACATACAGACTAGGCTAATTCAATGCACTCTATGTAAGACTACCTTTGAAGATGACTCAGAACTGATAGAGAATGCAGTTGCTTGCATGTTTGTTTGGGCCAGATAGTTGGAACATATTACATGAATACTATACCAGTTGCTTTGGGAACTGGTGTGTTTCTGGACCCAGTTCAAAGTGTTGGTTTTGACACTTTAAACAATGTGTGGAAAGGGTGTTAGTAGGACATCGTTAAACCAGTCTTTTTTTCAGATTGGCATTGGAACCTCTCACTTTTAAGATAATTTAAACTGGTGGACATTATGAAATGGCGTCTTCCTTATTGTACTCCCTCCCAAATGAGGAATGGTTGGCCTCTTCAGCTATAGCCTTCAAAAAGACCTCAAAAGCCCACCTGTTTCGAATGACTTTTAACTAATATGGGGTGGTTTTTGTTTTTTTACAAGGTTCTATTTTATTATTTTACTCCTGTTGCTTTGGAAATGGTTTTATACTAGTATAAATTAATGTGTTGTGGGTTTGCTTGCTTTTTGAATTGTGAAAGTTTTGCTAGGGTATTGCATAGGGTATTGTGTGTTTTTGTTTTCTGGATCTTCAGGGTAAAATATATATGAAACATAATAATACTCCTGTTCACATTTCACACACTAAGAGTCCAGCAGAAGCAGAGATACCAACTATCAATTGATTCCTCAACAAAATTACCTTGTAGTATTCTCAGAGTGCTAGCCTCTGAACATACTGCCGCACAGTGCTTCATTTATTTATTAACAGGAGGAGCTCCTTTGGAAGGAAGGTTGGGATAGTAATTTAATAAATAAAATAAAATAAAATAAAAACAGCACTAAAGGGGGGGGGGAAGCATTCTTTGTTTAGGTTCCACTCCTATATGAAACACAGCATTTTATTTCTGATCCCAGGGATGTCTGAAATGCTTGTACTAGCTTCAGAGTTCATTTCCTGAGAAACTCTGCTGTGTTCCTTAGCTGAACAATAGTTCCCAATTAGGGGTCCGGGGACCCTAGGGGTCTGTGGAACGCACCCAGGAGGTCCATGGCCCCATCCCTTGCCTTCTCCCAAACAAAATTTTTGTCAGTTTTGCATGGTAATATGACAAATTATATGGACTGTTTTAGCTCTATTTGGTTTTTCAATACATTGGCCAAAATTGGTTATGAAAGCACACCGTGATAATGATTTTGACCCGGCAATATGAAGCAATATATCACTCCTCGCTTGAGGGAAAGCAGGGCAGCTGATTTCAAGAAAGACACTGCCAATATCACACGATAATCTCAGCTGAAAATGCTGCTGATCTGAGCTGCCTTCCCTCATGCGGACGGAGAACAGGGCAGCTGATCACCCTCACTACAAGGCACTGTGGCACTACCTTTCCCTGGCACTGAGGCAGAGCAGCTTTTATCAACAGAAAAGCAGTAGCAACCACAGTGGATGTGCATCTTCACTGGCTGCCACCACTGGCTGCCCCACTGACAGTGGCTTGATGCACCCTCCACCCCCCATCCCCTCTCACTCAAACCATGTGATGGAGGTAACTTTGCTTCTCCCCACCCCATCCAATCTCCACAGCTGCTCCTTCCCTCATCCTGTCTGATCTCCAATTTCAGACATCATAATATATCAGAATATCATGATGTTTAGCTGATATATCACAATGTTGAAAACCAGATATTGCCCAGCCCTAGTCTGTTTTTTTAGTTTACCTAAAATCCTTTGCTTATTAGGGCCTACCCCACATCTTGTTCAAAAAAATTGCTTTGCAGAGTTGTCAAAAGTAGGGGGTCAATGGCTTGGCTTTTGAAAAACGGGGGGTCCTCAGTAATTAGCTAATTGGGAACCACTGGTCTAGAACAATTCTGAGCAGTTGATAGCCACACATACAAATTAGATTTGTGAAAAATAATCTGATGTTTACAATTTGTAGCAACTCTAACAACTTATTTTACCAAGAACGTTTCAAATGTATTGTGCTGTTTATGCATTTTTTTGTTTTGTTTTTGCTGATTCTGAATCTTTGTTTGACTTTGCTACACCACATGTACGATCCAATTTACATTTTTCTTGTCATCTACAGAAGACTCATAAATATACTGTATAGCTTATTCTTAAGTTATGGAAAAGTAAACCCCAAAGCACTGCTAAGTACAAAGTAAATAAAGTATGGAAAAGAATATGTTGATGTAGTTGACTTAATTTATATGTAAATGTGAGCAATTCTGTTGTAGATTAGTGTTGCTAATTACAAAATGTCAGCATTTCAAGTTAGGATACTGTATTCTAAAAAGGAGAAATTTCTCATGGAAATTTAAATTTCAGAGAGTGTCAGATCCTCCCATCTGTGTCATAGAGAAATGTTTTTGTCTCATTTTTCTTGTCAATTTTGAATCACACTCCCCCCCCCCCCAAGGCTGTGCCTATTAGGGAAGGAAATATTTCATTGGTTAGGAGTTGTAAAATGGGATCCTAATCCTAAACCTTCTTCATATTAAGACTACTGATACACTCTTATTGGATAAAATAAAATATTTTTCACCACCCTGTACACACATGCACGCGTGCGCGTGCGTACACACACACTGTTCTGGATTATTGGGGAACCCCTGGAGCAGATTTGGGTGGGTGTGGGGGATTGCAGGGAAGAGAAATAGAAGTCCCATTGCACAAATGGAAGTGTGCTCACACAATGTTGGATATCTTCCCATGATAACAGTATGGTCTTAACTATCTTTGAATACTTGAATGATAACAATGAACCCAGGGATTGAGAGACAAATACATTTTTTGAAACCCTGGCTGTGGCTTCTGCAAGATAGCAGAAAGGAGGGAGATTATTAACATAAGTCCAGCTCTGCTCATCACTTTTGCTTGTAAGCCCCCACCCACCCACTACCCTCTGCCACTCGATGAAGTTTCCATGTCACAGTATCCTGTTTGAAGGATAAACTTCTGAAGGAGAAATCACAGCTGAAGGATGGAGAAAATGGCGGGCCTGTCCACTACATTTCCTCTACAAATCCCACATACCACCAGAAACTATCAAGTGGTGAGACAGTAAATTAGGTTTTGAAAGTCCAAACTCACCCTTAGGTCATGCTCGTGACTAAAGGCGAAAACGAAAGGAATGCTTGATTGGATGTACTGTAGCTGCCTTAGTAAGAAGCTTTGATCGGGGGAAATTCCTGGGACAATATCCAACTAACTTGCTCTGTCAGCACAATGAGATCTGCTTGTGTGGTGGAACCTCTCTTTTCTTTACCTGCATGTTCATCGTGCACTCCCCACATATGTTCCAGAAGATTGGGGGGAAATTTCCCCAGAACAGATTTAGGGGGTGCACAGGGGGAGGAAAGAGGAAAAGATCTGTTGCACATGTGAAAATCCTTTCGTTGATGGAACAAGGCAGTTGGCTATCTCTCCTCCCCCCCCCCCCCAATTCTGAAATAATGTAGGGGTCCAGAGCAGCATTAATGAGCTTCTCAAACTTTAAGATGGTTCAACTTTTTTTGGTGTTTATTTTTTTTACTGTGCCTTCTCCTCTGCTCTTGGATTCTTCCTCCACCCATTTTAAAATATAAAATGACAACAACAATAACAACAATAGTAATATAGTTCACTGAAGTCTAAAGCTGCTATGGCTTACTGAGGGCTATGGACCTAATGGTGTCACAAAGGGCCTAGTTGGTGCAGACATTAAATCTGGAAAAGGATCATTTGGGGCATTGCGTCACATCACAGGACTAAAAAGAAAGAGAGAGAAACTACTATACATCTATCAGATCTAGACATTTGTAAAAAATGATATTGAGAATGTTGTTCTATAGCACGAAAAAAGCCTAAGGACAGTGACAGTGAACTTACATTGGAAAATAGAAATTGATGGGTTTATACAGTCTAATACATTAACCTTTCATTTGTCATAAAGGCGTCATGGAAATCTTTGCCATTTTTCTGTGTGTATGTATGATGCTAAATGCCTTCAGCTGACTTAAAAGAAAAATAAATTCAGTGATATATTGTACGGACATCAAACCTTTTTAGTACATTATAAGTTTGGATGATTTTTTAAAAAATGAAAGCTACTTTCCTGGAAAGCATATTTGCTATTCTAATCTTTAGTCCTTCAGGATGCAGAGATCTGCAAGTTAGCTAGCTGTCTCTTTATTATAGTTGCACCTTTTATGTGACCTGAATTCATGATGCTGCCTTTACCCTACTAAGAATTATTATGCAGTAGTTCTTTATTGGAGAAAGTCACTTCACCCATGATATGAACATCTACAACAAAAAGGTCTCTACACAGTACAACGTCTTTTTCTTTACAGCAAGTTGGACGTGTGTGATAGCAACCTACTAGTTTTCGGGAAGGTTTTTTAAAATTGTTAAAACTTTATGGAAGAATACAGAGCTTCGCAAATTTCAACTGAATTTTAATGCAGAGTATCTGGACCATAAGGATTCTAATTTTCCCTTTTAAAGCAACATAAGGATGGTTTGGGGTCATTGGCTAGGCAGAGTCTCAAGTGCTAGAGAGAGAGGCCTGGAGGGTTTTGAGTTTGAAGTTTCCACACCCCTGGTGTAGAAACATTTGTTGCTTTGAAACACATTAGCATTTTCTTTTGCCAACAGTATTTACATATTTTATATTAAAAAAAACTGCATTCATGTTTCCTTCTAGCTATACTTTTGTAACAGAACCTCTGCTTTGTTTCCTACCTAACTCCAACAACAGGTTTCTTCAAAGCTCTCTGTAGATATTCAACTTGCTCAGTAGATTTCAGAGAAAAATGTTTTGTCTGACAGTGATCTACAACTCATTACACATGATAACAGAATGTTCAAGGTTCACATCTTTAAAGTCTTTGTAACTCTCTTCTCTGTGGATAACAAGCATTTTCTTCTCTTTATGGATACCTTAAGATTCTTGAGGCTAAAAAGTGTGTAATGTTAAAAAGAAAGAGATGACGCATGACATGTACACTTTTTAAAACTTTACATCCTTAGTACAGCGTGCTGTTTCTTCAAAATCCAGAAAATCTTTCCTTGCTATTATTACTTCCACCTATCATCTTCATCATCATGATCATCATCATCTTCATCATCATTAATTTGTATGCTGCCTTTGCATAGTGAAAACCATGCTCAAGGCGGCTTACATGAAAAGATTTTCATAACTGAACAATTTCCACATAAATCATTACAAGATCTAGAAATTAAAAAAATATGAATATAGATAACAGCAACAATACTGCTACTCAAGAGTTTGTTCAGCAGCCTCTGCTTTTGTAGCTGGAGTCAGTCAGGCATCTCCCAGGCAATACAACCTCTGGGATTTTTAGATTTGTACAAGAGTTGCATTGGTACAAATATGATTCCCCTTCTTTAGTATAGTGTTTCATTTACACAGGAGGCTATAAAGAAAAGAATGGGAGCCAACACTGTTTGCATCAATTTCAGTTACGTATTTTTTAAGAGTGCAATGCAACACACCTGTGGGAAAATAGACATTGTTCTGTAACAATGACTGTAGAGGCATCCACTGCACTCATTACTACTACTTTAAGCTCCCATTACTACTAAAAACCTTTCCCAACATGGTTCCCTGCAGATCTTTTGGACCCCAACTCCCATCAGCTTTAGCCAGCATAGCCAGCCGTTAAGGATTATGGGAGTTGCAGTTCAACACATCTGGAGAGACCATGTTGGGGATAGCTAACTTAAAACATGAACATAAGAGCTGGGCATCTCAGTCTTGTTCTGCCTGCTCTGTGTCTATTCTTGCACTGCTGTATTAACCTTTGATCTCTTAAGTAAAAAGGTTTTGAGCAACGTCAGAGTTCTCTTTTTCAAAGAAGACATGACCATGTGAAGGCTGCCCAAAATTCAACTGGGAGGATAGGGAGCATGAAATTGGGTTTCTTTTGTGTGGAGGAATTTCACGGTCATTTTCTGGTTTTGTTTTCTCCAGGTGTGTCCCATGCATCTTGTCAGTTAAGTGAAATAGTTCCCTGTCTATCAATGACCACTTACCAAGGGTGAGCGGCACTTGTAAACCAGCGTGGAAGCTCCTTCCCCATGGAGCCACACCATGTTTGTTTTGGCAGTTGGCCCCTTCCCTTGGCCCCACAATGCTCGCTGGCTTCCCACCAGGCCCTGGTTTAAATTTGCACTCGTTGTCTGGTGACAATTTAGGCCTTGGGTGTTATCCTATGGTCTAACATTCGAGGAAAGGGTGAAGAGGTGACTCACCCCCTCCTATATCAGAGATTCCTGTTAGAGGGGTCTTGAGGGAAGTCTCTGTACATAACGCCAGAAGTGTGGTAGGAGGGCCATAGAGCTTCCCTCAGCGACTTTGGGGGGGACGGGACGACATCTCTGTAAACCTGCATTTTGCAATGGTCCCATTTCCCCCCTAACTCACCCTGTCATGCCTCAGACCCCCAGCAGGAGGCTGAGAGGGATACATGCCCAGTACCTATGCCAAGGTTACCTGCAATTGAATTAAATGAAGTTGTGGCCAACTTTAATCCCAACATCATTGTTATGTCCTTTTATTCGCCCTTGATGACCTGGCTCCTGGGGAAGAGGGTGCTGTGACTGGGTATGCTCTGGGATACATTTTAATTTCTAGTAGTCTCCTGTTAGGTCCAGCTGTGTGGCTCTGAAATCACTTGGCTAGTAATTAGCTACTTATCAGATTGTTTCTGAAAAGGGATAAAGCAGTTGTCTGACACAATTATCTTTGAAAATTGAATCCCCCCCTTTTGGTCCTACTGAGAAGATTGAGAGGCATTGTGAACATTTTAAGCTAAATAAATGGCTTTTTAAAATGTTTGCAGTTTAAGGTCTTCTAAACGTGGAGTCAATGTGTGTGTGTGTATTTTAACTGCTGTGATTTCTTCATGGTTATATTGTTATAGTAAATAAATATATTGGGGGGAGAGAGAGGAGTTCCATATCCACGGGGCTTTAGAAAGATGTACTTGAATTTTTTTCTTCCTCTGGAAAACGTGGTCTTTGTTTTAATACTGAAGATTTTGATGTAAAATACTGGTGACTGTTAAACTATATTTCAAGTTCATACTAAATACTATTAATTTTTTTGTTAAGCAAATAAAATACACAAATTTGGAGAAGTATACTTCAAAATTTTTGAAAATCGAAAATCTTCCCTTAGGACAAAATTAACTGAAGTTGTATTTCCCCTTCAAACAAGTATAAGCTTTGGAGAAAATCTGCCAACATTTGCTTTTTCTGAATGAAGCATTTCAGGGCACATAGCTAGATTTTGTTATAGAGTGAACTATAGATACTAAATGTTTTAATCTTGTAAACTTTTCTCACAAGTAGTTACAATTTTGATACAGTGTGATTGGACTGCATGACTTTTTAAGATAACTGTTTAGCATTCATTTGAAGATTAATGGGACAGAAACAGTTACATTATTGAATCTTTTATCACAGTGCCTGTTTAGATGTTGCTGTTGCTATGTGCAGGTTGCAGGAAAGCCTTTTTCTCATGCTGACATTGCATGCTGGAAGCATAAGATTTACACATTCTTTAGCACTAGTGCCATGCAATATGGGGGAGGGCATATTATGCACAGTCTGCACGTATGGAAATGAGCTTTCAAATGTTAATCATAAGCATACCTTGTATTTTGGCTCAATAACATCTCACCTGATCCAGTGACTTACGCATGATACCCTTCTTCCTGCTCTGTAAGATAGTCACTCATTCAGTTAAAACTTTAAATGTGTCAAGACGCTTTATGAAATGCATTCATGTATAACTAGTTGTCTATGTTTTATATACTTAGAGGACCACTGAAGAGTCCCTGTACCTGTGATTCCCACCATCACAGCAAGGAAACTCGGTGCTGTTTCCTATGCACGATTTGTCTGATTCTTTTTCACTTAAGAGATGTGTCTGGAAACATACATTTAACAGAAACAGCTACTAAATACAAATTTTCTAAAAACAGTTGATAGAATGGAGACCTTGGGTTTTTGATTTTGTACAAAATTCATGTGTCTAAGATCTTCTAGTGATGGCATTGCTGGGAGCGCTCCTTGTATGGGCATTATTATATAGAGTGTAAAACAGAAAATAGGGCTTGGCTAAATTTCACAAATTTTTTAAAAAATGAGACAATGGAAATGAAATGGGATTTAAACAACTTGTGAAGCCTTGATTAGCAAAGGGCTAGGACAATTCTGAAGAGGTGTACAAAGGACAAATAGGTAAAAAAATCAAATGTAAGCAGGGAAGACAATGCAGTGATAAGGCTAGCAAATGTAAAAGGTGGAGATGGACTTTAGGAGCAGAAGTTGGTGGTTTAATAAGAAGAACAGTGAAGGGAAATAAAGGAAGATGGGAAAAGAGGTATGGGGACAAGAGTATAGCTATACTTGAAACTTTAGAAGCAATAATTTATAGTAGATATGATGATGGTAATCAAGCCTGTGAATAAAATGGAATGAAACTGAAAAAGTATAACACGGTCACAGAAGGATGCAGAAGTTCATGCTAACAGTAGAACTAAAAATCAATGAAAGTTAGAAGTAGAAGGACCAGAAAGTAAAATGTAATAGTAATAATGTCAAAATAGAAAGGCTACGAATAATAAAAGAGCAACTTTTGGTTAAACCCTGTATTCTATTGTAACTTTCCTTCAGTGGCCTGCAGTCAGATTTGGAATTACATTTAAGTCTGCTTGAAACCTTCCTTGCTTTGACGTGTGTTCTCTGGTAACACAGGTCTATGTACTTCCATTCTTCTGTAACAATAGGGATTAATCTAATTAAAATGTGTTACCTACTTTCTGTCTTTAATGATGTCCCAAAGGCAAATAAAATGAAACATAAATAGGTATAAACTTTGGTCCCAGTGGTAGTGAGACTGTTTCTTGTCCAATAAAAGCAAAAATTGAAAGTATAGCCCAATAGGGATTAGAATGCTTCTTCTCCCTAGAACTGTCTCAAAATAACTATGGGCCACATCCTCTCCTAGTATTAAAAGCTATAATGACATTGATTTCTGTGGAGTTTTACAATGCAGCTCAAAGAACTGCTGAATTTTCTTTTGTATCTATATAGCAAAGTGTGCAAACAGTGCTTCATATCCCTGAACAAATACAAATCATGGGAACACTTACTTCTTGCTGCTTTTTAGAATAAATCTAGTTTATCCCAGACAAGCTTAAAGGATTATAGTTAAAGAAGTGTAGTACAACTGTTCATTTCAGTGATCTATGGCTTGATCAGCAGTACTGTAAAGGAAGAGTATGTCCAACAGTAGTATCACTTCAAGGACGAATTACCAGCTGTCATGTGGACCACCAATTTTCATCAACTTGCTGAAATAAAATGATTGAAAATCATGAAAACCTGAGTTCCATCAGACACTAGCATTCATGAACATTGCATGTCGTGTGTTAAAGATTGCCTGTCATTTTTGCCCTTTTGAGTCCTTCTTAAGATATAGTTCATTTGGTGACTTACCAAGTGTATATGAGAGTGAAGACTGACATAAGGATCACAGTGCTGCAAGCCTGCCATAAGAACTATCAACTGAACACACCAGTAAAATCGAGCCCATAGGCTTCTCAGCCTATTCCTTTGATTGTCCACTACAGCCTTTTTCTCTTCTGGGGGTTAATAAAGTGCCTTGAAGCTGGGAAGGTGCCAGTTTCAGTATCAAGAACTTGAGTACAGGGACACTTTGTGTTGTGTCTGACACTGGATAAGCAGAGTTCTACTCATGTGATGGGACTTCCTCTCTTTCCCTCGCATGCCTGCTTCTCAACTGCTCTGGAGAGTCCTCCTTCAGAGCTTATTTTAAGGATGAACGGGGGCTGGAGTGGAGGTGAAAGGAGAAGGAAGAAGATTCATTGTGCATGCATGTCATGTGAATAGTGCTGCAGCACTAGATATATCCCTTTGTTTTCTTACCTAGCCAGTGGTGATGGTGGCAGTGGTGGATGGAAGGAAGGAGCCATAGAGAACTGTGACTGATTGGCTGCAACTACTCTCAGGGTGAAAAGAGATGTACTAAAATAAGTGAAGGAGGGCCGGCAGCGAACATATTTATTTTAGTTCATAACCCCCACCCTGACTTCCAGTAGAGTTGCCCAATTCAAACCTGGAGTTTCTGTTATCCCAGCAGTTTATTTTGAAAATAAATACACCATAGTCATTAAAGCAAGGCCCGTCTTGGACAATTGGCACTGACATTATAGTGGGTCATGGTGTTGGGCTGTTTGCATGGTAAATTAACATCTTAAACCATATAGGTTTAAGTTTTCTCAGACTGCATTGTGGCAGGACAGGAAAAAGAAAGTGAATTTTCTCCCAAAATTTGTCATAAATCTGCCTGTCTTCTTTGGCCTCTGATACTCTTGTTGGGTAAGGGGAAGCCAATTGGCTCTTTGCTTACACAAAGTCATTCTGAATCATGAGAGCACAGTATCCAGACATTATTCTGACCTGCAGTACCAGGTGACTCATTACATTGAAGAAACAGAGTGCAGCTTCAAGGATCCCCACCCTTGCCCAGTGGATCCTGACGTAGTATAAGACAGTATAAAAACAAAGGTATTAAAACAAAAAGTGTGCAGCAATATCATTTTTGCTTGCTTTGGTTTCATTGCTTATATAGTTGTTTCTTATGCAGATAACATCCAAGTTAAGGGAAGCAGGAAACACCAAAAATTGATTAAATCTTTCCCCTATATTAACTGCAGTGCTTCTCTTCCCCTTGGGGTTTGTGCACTTTTAATTTGGCATTGATTTCTTAATGATTGCAGCCACAGGAGAGGAACTTGTGTTTCTTTTATATGCCCCATGGATAGCGCCTCCAGCTTAAATCTCTTTAATACTTCAGAAGAAACTTTTGAGGAATAAAATGTAGTTTAAGCTTGTAGATTCTGAAAGTTCTTGCTATACTGTTTTTTATTAATTGTCATCTGATGTACAGCCAGTGGGTGAAAATTCTCTTCCCGCAGTCATGATTGTTAGAAGATAGGATAGTTAAGCAACCACTGTTGCTAAGTAACTGGACTTGTACTATTGATTACTATCCTCATTGTATTGCCTAGATGGAAGAAAACAGCTAACATAAGTGTTCAGAACCCAACTTTTTGTCAAGGATGCATTTTGGAATTTGTGAAGAGAAGAGAGCAAATAAATATCAGTTAGGAAGACACCAATTTTCTCTCAAAGGTTCAAAAGTCCACTCTTGTTTATATATTCAAGATTAATGGGGGCAGGGGGGAAGGCCACCAAACCAGTACAACCCCAGGGAATTTTAAGTGCATTTGTTTTTATTATATTTTCATACAGCATGGAAACTATGGTAAAAATTTCTTGTGGTACCTTTAAGACTAACTCATGGATATCTGATGAAGTTATGTCATAATAAATTTGTCAGGCTGCATTCAGTAATGCATTAGTTTTACTGATTATAATGGTAGTTCTGTCCTGATTGTTTACGTTCCTTTCACACTGCTTCACCATGTTGCACTAAATTTTATTCATACTAGTGTAAAACAAACATTAGAAAATAGGATCATTTTCTCTTCTAAACATCTGTTGAGGGGAAAGGTGATGGGGGAGGGGAGAAGACGGCTCCTAAGCCTTTTGGAAATCTACTTGCAGATGGGTTCCTGGGGTTGGGGGTATATTGAGGATCCTTAAGCAGCCTTACTAAAGGAAAGTCAGTTGCATAGCGTCTTCCACACCCTGTAGGGCCTTGCCATTGGTGTCCAAGACCAGGGTTCCAGGCTTGCAAACTTTTTCTTTGTGCAACCAAATAACATGAAAACGAGCACTAAACTTTTACATCATGTGGAAGCTCAAATATAACGTGAAAATTATCAGGGAAATGTCAGGGAAATGGAATGAACTGACATGTCTATGCAGCATCAGCCATTAAGATGCCACAAGACTCTTTGTTGTTCTTGCTGCAAACAGATTAACATGACTATCCGTCTGGAAACAGCAAAGTTTATTATGCTATATTATAATATTGATTGTTATAATATCAACACAGGTCAAATAGTTATTTCTCCCTTCTGCCAACAAAAGGATTAGTGTTCATTTGTCTGCCTAGCTAGTATATAGACTTAATATTGTGTACAATGATCAGTCATTATATATGGCTCTGCTGCAAGAGGAATAATCCCTTGAAGGAATCAGACCAGTGTACAGTTAGGTTGCTTTCTGATGCATTGCAAAACAGTAACATGCCATATATGTTTTGAAGACTCCTCAACAAATTCAGCTGGTGCAGAATGCAGCAGCTAAGGCATTTGAGAAGCTAAAATGGAGAGAGAAGAGCTCTCCTTTAGATTATAGCTTTCCTCAGTCACCATTCCTGCCACACTCCACAAATTGGAAGGCAAACTTCCGAAGTGAGGAGCCTCTTGAAGTCATGTAGGCTCCATGCATATTTTAGAACCCTGATCTCCCACCTCATCCCTGCTTTCAACAGAAACACAGACCCAATAAGAGTTTGCACTGGGACAATTATTTTTTACTATTAGAAGCTTAGAGTAATACTGAGAGAACTTCTGGGTTAGTGCTCTGTTGTTGTTTCTAAGCTGTATGCCACAAAGGCCATTATACAATCTGAAACAAATGGGATCCTCCTTAATAAGGGTCCTAGTTGGGCACGGGCCCCTGAGACCCCCCCCCCCCACTGGGTTGTAGGCAGGGGCGTGGCCCAGGCCTTGTCTGTATGGCCCCACAATCACGCCAGGCCGTTTGAGCCAATCTGATGCAGGTGGCGTGATTGGGGGGCCCTATAAAAGTGGCAGCGTGACGTGGCTGAGGCACTTGCTTCACACTGCCGAACATCCACCCTCCCGTCCCGGTTTGTTGGTGTTGCTGCCTTGGCCTTGCTTCGGATATTGGTTAGTTGCCTGTTTTGGAACAGGGGCCAGGTAGGAATTTTTCCATTTGGCAAAATGGCACTGGCCACTTGGTTTGCACCTACCCCCTTAGCAATCGTCACAACTTTGTAATGTTTGGCAGTTAGTGAGGTGTGTGGGAGGGGAGGTGCGCCATCACCTGCCCCTCCTTGAATAAGGGTATTCCGGTAAAGGAATCTGGGGGTCCTGGATCTCTTCCACTTGAGGGGCTAGGGCCAAGCCAGGACCACAGGAACCCCGGGGTGAGCTTCGGTTGGTTTTCATCGATGTTGCTCCCTTGTTTGGTGTTTACCCTTCCAGACTACCTGCCAGAGAGGCAGGAGTCAGTTACAGTCGGTTGCCAGTGCCTAAGCCAATACCACTCACTTTGCTGTAATCAATAAAGTTGTGGCCTAAATTTTGCCCAAAAACTTAAACCTAAATTACATGTCAGGGTGAAGTTATTTACTTAGGGATGGGCTTGGGGGCCTCGGAGCACAATAGTGATTTGAGATCTCCAGAACTCCAAATATCCAGCACATTTCTGGCCGCCTCTGTAGAAGTAAGTGCTCGTGAAGGGGACTAAAAATACTGTACCTGGTAAATTGTTGCATCTCTAATATGTGATTTTTTGACAATAATACAACTACATATTGTTGAAGGTTGGTGATATTTTTGTTGAAATAAATAGGGAAACAATTCAATTCTATGCACTTGAACTGATAATTGATGATAAATCACCCTAGCTATAATTCTTGCAATGTTCCAAAGGAGTTAGATGACAGAACTCAGTTTATTTTCCTAAACTTGAGTGGACTGAAGTTTCTAAGTGGTGAAGTTCACCGCTTAGATGTTTTGAATAGTAAGCATTATATAAATACCTGAAATAAATATATCTAAGAATGTATCATTTTTTTGAATATAAGATTTGAAATAAATGTAAACCCCCACAGCTTTGGCACAAATATTGTAGGATTCAGACTTTGTTGTGTTTTAATTAATGTGTTTTATAGTTCATTTATGTGAATGTCTCCATGAGGTCTGCATCAGAACAGTGCTAGTCAGTTTGGGTTAAAAGGTGCAAAGAAGCAGACAAGAGGAGAAGGGCAAGAAGTTGGATGTATTTCAATGTAGGTTGCTATGGCAGCAGCACCTAAATAAATATCACAGAAGCTGAAAACCTGAAAGAGGGGGAAAGAGTTGTAGCACTGATTACTGTTGCATTATTTTCATATATTTTACATACCTAAAATTATACAGTATACCAATTATATACCAAGATACCCATTGCCTTGAGTGTCTTCTTAATAGTCTTCATAACTGAATTACCATTCTCAACCTTTTATTCTATATATAGAATTGTTTTTACATATGTAAATGTTTTTAATTGTATGTACAGCCATACCTCATGTTACGTTTGCTTCATGATACGTTTTTTCAGGTTGCTTCCCGCGGCAACCCGGAAGTACCGGAAAGGGTTACTTCTGGGTTTCGCCACTCACACATGCGCAGACACGCAAAATGGCATCACGTGCATGTGCAGAAGCAGTGAATCGCGACCTGCACAAACGCGGGTTGCGTTCTTTTCATGTTGTGAATGGGCCTCCAGAATGGAACCCGTTCGCAACCAGGGGTACCACTGTATAGAACTATTTTATATATGGAATTGTTTTTCTTTTGTTTTCACATATGGAATTATTTTAATTGTTGATGTTTTTACTGTAAAATTGCTTTCCTCTTTAAGGAAAGAGATTCACATAAGGAAAGTGATTCACAAATGGAATCTAACAAACAAACAAACAAACAAACAAACACAACATTTCTTAAATGAGAGACCTTAGCCAGGAGTCGACTTAGTCTGATAGCACAAGATTTTGCTGTGTTTGTATGTGTGGCTATTCTAGAGATTAATTCAGCACAGATTTTGTTTAATATCTTCTGAATTGTTTGACAATATAAACAGTTGTCTTATTTTCCTTGTTACAGATAACATTTCTAAAAGTGTTGTTGGGCTGGTGTAATGCAAGAACAGAAGCAACATGAAATGGAAACGTTATTCTTTTACTGTCGTGGTAGCTGTACTCAGCCTGTCTCGGGTCCATCAGTTACTGGGTCAGCTTATTCCAGGTAGGATTTGTTTTATACAAAACATTTGTACTACAGAATGTGAATTGTCAGTGTGAATGTACATGTGTGTGAGAGAGACTACAAAATCTGAATGCTCTTATGTTTTATTATTGCAGGCACTAAATGGCTTCTTTGGGTTTTTCAATTTTACACACACACACACACACACACACACTACCTAAAAAGTGAATTAAGAATAATCCTTGAATAACAAGGAACAGTACCAAACTATAGAAAATAAACGGCTAAAATAAAAATAAATTATTAAGAATGATGTGTCTCTTTGAACCATATAGTCCAGAGCACTGATGAATTCTAGAACAATATAGTTCTAGAGATGGTATGCTAATTTTATATCTGCAGTAGGAATGAAAACCAAATTTCAGTAGACCAAATGGAGCAGAATCCAGTTTGCTAATAAATTGTACTTTGTGCTGGAGCCTCCCTTTGAAATTTGTTAAAACTCTGTCCTCAGATATCTGCACTGATTGCCATTCTGCTACCAGGCCAAGTTCAAAATTATACTATTAGTTTACAAAGCTCTTAACATATTGGAACCAGTTTACCTATGAGATCGCCTTACCTCACGTGTTGAATTGGCAGTACTGCAGGTGTCACATAATACCAGTTCTGTATTAGTAAGAACTCAATTGTTAAATAGAGATAGATGATAGATTAGATAGATAGATGATAGATAGATAGATAGATAGATAGATAGATAGATAGATAGATAGATAGATAGATGATAGATAGTGGCCTTCATGCCAGCAACAGAAACGCTCTGAGAGACTGAAGCGTTGTCCCACCAGTTTCTGAATACCGCTGTTTCTATATCAAATTTGTGTCCAGAAAGACTGTTAAAAAGGGCGTTGCTGGGATGTGATGTTGTATATTACCTTTGAGGATGATCTCCAGATGATAAATCTGATATTATTCACTAGGGTGTTATAAAGAAGTATGGAGACACAGAGTTGGCACTGACATTTCCTGCAGAGCTAGTCCATCTTTCTGTGTCTCTGTCGTGGTTCTGGATACAGTTTAGTTTAGATTAGCCAGTTTAGTTTAGTTTGTGTGTAAATGCCAACAGGCTAGTCCCTGAGGCTTGTTAGAGAGAAACACCATTGGCTAAGATGGTAGTCAATTTTAGTTTGGAGATGTAGATGACAACAAGCAGTTTGCTGCTGCTTTCTCTTCAGGGTCTGTCTGTGTACTGGTCTGTCTTCAGTGTGTTGAATGGCTGCAGCTTTACGAATACCAATGTAAATTCTTCCTATATGAGTTCTTGTCTAACAAGTTGAACAGAATGCAGTTGTATTGTGGGATATGACTATAGAAGATAGAATATGGTGTGTGTGTGTGTGTGTGTGTGTGTGTGTGTGTGTGTGTGTGCATTTTGGATGCAAACGGGGGTTGTGTTGATTATGTCTATGACAATAGTGGACAGCTTGGTGAAGCTGTGCTGCTCATCTGATGTACCTCAGCACAGAAAGGGTTGGGAGAACTCTCAGAACAGATATAGGGGGAGAGGGCATGGGGAGAGGACATTCTATTGCACAGGTGAAAGTCTTCATGCTAACAGAACTGCTTTGTTCAATGTCATCTAATCTGCCAGCTGAGAATATCATCTTTAAGTTGCCACAATATACTCTGCTGTTTTTGCTACAGCATCTTTCATGTGTCAGTAGAGCTAGTAGGAGTTAGGAAGGTAATGAACTACTTACAGGGTATTCTCATAATTATAAATAATGTGCTAAAGCAAGCTTTGAATTGAAAGAATCATACAGCCTAAGTATTATATTTTCCTGTTTTTATTTCATTATACAGACATCTCTATATGAATAGAAAGGAGCACATGTATAATATTGCATGTTTATATATCACGTGGGTGTTGAATGGTCACTTTAAAATGTGAAGGTTCATTATTATTTCATAAGTTGTGTATGTGTTTAAGGGCCAGGGCCAGGGCAAATAACGAGACCCAGTCTTACAGCTGTGAAACATAGCAAGTGCTGCTGAGTTGTGTTAATCAAGCTGTGTCAGCAATTGGGTATAGTATATAAGGAGCAGCACCTAGCTCTCCCATTACCCTGGGGGATGGGTTGGTGGTTGGGTCATGTTTGTTGTTGTTATCTTTAGTGTATAAGGAGTTTTTGTTTTGTTATTAAAACCTTGTTAAAGTTATTTTTGAGTTCCTTGTTATGCATGGTCTCCCCAGCAAGCTCTCTGCAGCGCTACTAAACTGCAAAAAGCATACAACAGTGGGTTGTATTACTAACCTGAGTTGGCATATATTGACTCTCAAAACACAATGAAGCAAATCTAGCCAAAGATTTTGGCAATCCTTTTGGGATCACATCAAATAAAAAAGATTTTTCTGTGTTGAGTTTTAAAGCTTGAATGGTTCATAAAGAAAACTTATATGTATAATTTAAACTGCAATAAATACAAAAGCCAAGTACAACTTAAATGCAAATTACTATGGCATCAAATGTTATACCTTCCCTATGACATCAGGATTTTTCAGTTTGTTTACAGGGAGACTCCCAAAATTGTTTGAGGCCTTTCTCGGTGTTGCTTAAAAACCAAGATTTAACTGGTTGTGCATAGAAAAGAGTGAAGGCAAACAAAAGAATCCACACCAAATGGGTTTGTGTTTCAAGGAATCTTGAGAAAACAAAACATGTTAAAAACTTCCTTGGTATTTGGGAGATAATAGAGCAACCTTGCTTTCAGTCAGCATGATAGGTGAGAACACAACCCACACAACTGTCTCCTTCTGGGGTTCACAGACTCAACTGGATAAGGAAAAGTTCGGGAGACCTTTCAACCTCCCCCAGCAACAGGGGACGTATTATATTTTGATGTAGGTAGTGGACATTTTGTGTAGGTAATGGACATTTTGTTCTTGTGTATATTGGTATGTTACTATATGTATATTAAGTATGCAATCCATATTCTCTTAGAGAGAAATGGAAACACTCCTGTTGCTTCCCTTATGGTCACACATCTACTGTTGTCATCAATCCTAGGAATACATTAGGATGTTGCTTCTATATTATAAACAATGTTGCTACAAAGATTTGTCAACACATTGGGTACTGCAGTAATAGCTGGTTGGCAAATACATCAGGAGAATGTTTAAAAATTTAATAGGAGGTGCTGGGTTCAATTTTCATTAAGACTGCAGTATTCAGTGATGATAGGTTTGGAGACCTTTATATCTGATATCTTATACCTGGTATCTTTATTCTGTTAGGATTTTAACATTATCTATGGATATGATTTCTGGATTTGAATTGGTTTAAAATAGATAAGGAGAAACTAGAACTGACTAATTATAAGGCAAGCTTAAATTATGATATTAATCTCTCAATATTTTAGTTCAGTTACTGTAACAGATTTTATCCATTTAGCATAGGCCAGTCAGGAAAAGTAATAGTCAGCAAAGCTTTTACAGCAAAAAAATAACAACCTGCATACTCACTGGTTAGTAAATGTTTACCTGAATAAAATTGCCCTTCATTGTTGCCCTGCTGAAGTTACTTAGACTTAGACAAACTCTTTGAAATAACTTCTACATGTCTAGATTTGAAATAACTTCTACATGTCTAGACACTGCAGGGGGGTAATGAGGAAATTCCTTGTGGAATCCATATTATGCACACATTCAGAAGTTTGCTAAGCACTCAGTGGATGTTGGCTTTTCATAATGTACAGATGTCTACTTGAAATGTCTGTAAAAAGTTCCCAGCATTATAAGAATTCACGTTTAATACTAAAACTGATGAGACAGCAGTTTGATTCAGAGTGAGCATGAGTCCCACAATGTGGGAATTTTATCATAGCTCTTATGGGTATCAGCATGTTGTGAAGAATATGAATAGCTAAATGAGGACCTATTTAACTAATTGCACTGTAGATACTGATTTGCATTAAATTCTGAAATACTAGATACACACACACACACACACACTTTTATATTGCTCACTGTAGACCAAACCAAATATACTCCATCATAGTTTAATAATCATCATTATTTAATTTGGTATGGCTGCTTCTCATATTTGACTTGTTTATATCCTATTCCATCACGATACTGTGTAATAGCTGAGCAAACCAGCTCAACCAAACATCATGTTATCGTATCAATTCATGTTCGTTTGCTGCAAATTAAGCTATACATTGGAAGATCATTATTTCAGTGCAGTCTATAAGCACACTATCTCAACGAAACGTAATATATCCATTTAGCCATTCATGTTTAGTGTACGTTACATTAAGCTGCTGTTGGGAAGATCATTATTTCATATTGGCATAAGCCAAACTTATAAAGTCGAAGTGTGTCAAAGTTAAGTGTCAAAGTTCAATTTTATTTATGGAGACATAAGTGCTATATGTACAAGACACAAGCCAATCATTGTGTATATCTTTTGTAAACATTGCGACATAATTATGAAGAGTTCCTCCCGTCCTGATTTATTCACTGATTATAGTCTTACACTTCACCTGTATACGTGGAATAAAGTTCCATTGATGATAAATCTATAGAATTTAATATGTGTGAATTGAACTGCAGTTCTGTTTGGAAAATGTAGCATCTTCAAACAATATCTTTATATGGCAAACTGTATCTGCCACATATTTTAAAAACTATTCTTCCAGGAACAGGGTTGTCAGTCATCACACGTCTTTTTCTCCTCACTTTTTATTTTGATTGACACAGAGAAAGGGTCTAGGCGCGTTGAATGTTGCAGTTTCCCTCGCTCTAACAGTTGACCTTTGTTTATTCTTTGCCTTTTTTGTGAGAATAACAAAGGTCTGGAAATCCTATCAACCAAAATGTCATGGCCCAAAGAGGGTAGATATTAAGAGTGAGGGGGAGGGGGGAGAATAAGAAATGACTCCACACGTTTTGCCTTTTAGATGCTGTCACTATGTATGCTGCCAGGTCTTAATAAAGAAAAGATTGCCAGCTGCACTTCAATTCAAGGTCTCTTTATTAGCCCCAGTTTATCCAGCATGAGGTTTTATTTAATTGTCTGAATAGATGGTGACAAACCAAGAGGCACAGTCAGCTGCATGATACTTAATGAAGAAATCCGTATTTCTAATCTAGCTGTAGAGCACACAACTCTCCTGCTTTGATGAACTGGCCTTTTGTGATGAACCTGACTGGAAAGCCACATGTGCTACACTGACTATCTAATTAAGTCATCAGAATGCATTGGAGCAAACGGAGTGGTTCACATGGACTCGTATAAATAATTTCAGTTCCTCTATTACCTGGCTAATAGAAAGTGGCACTGTTCCAGATTATGACTGATAGGGGTTAGATGGTACAGCTGCTGCAATTATGCTAGCAGGTAGATATCTCTGAAACACTTTTCTTCTTTGTCCACAAGCATTGTGGAGCCACTTTGTTCTACTCATTTGTATTTTATGGTGATGTGTTGTTATACCCCCTTTATTCCGCCGCTGCTGCCACTTATTCCCCAGTCCCTCCAATACTTTTGCCATGAACATGCCCTTTCTCAATCTACTTTGCTAACCTACTTCTTCATGGTTATTCTTCAGCTATTCATACACTTCTTGAAGAATGCAACAAAAGGTTGCTGTGTAGCTTTTTTTATAGCAGTACTACTGGTGTGCCTAGCAGCGGTGACTGAAAATGTTCTGGAGTGAATCTCTTTCAAGCTGAATAGCCAGTTTGGCATGCTAACCTTATTCGATTGTAGTTCAATAGCAAAATAAAATTAAAAAGCATTTTCCATGCATTTATTATAAAGTAGTTAATATTTATTCTAATAGTGCTTCTCAGTCTTAATACCTATATGCTTCAAATGTAATTGACAGAAAATCATATACCATGTATAAATACAGGAAATTAGAGCATAGAGGAAATGGGAAACGGTAATAAGGAGAGAACAAAGATAATGATATATTGATCCTGGTTTGACATGTGGAGGGGGTTTTTTTGTTTTTTGTTTTTGGTGGAGGCAGAATACAATGTTGGGTTGGACCTCCTTTCCTCTTTTTCTTTATGCATACAGAAGCTGCCAACACTATCTTTAGTTCATTTGCATAATTCTCCAATTAGCTACCCAAGGAACTGTGCAGAATTAGGGTTATGAGGCACATTATTGGGGTGGAAACTCAGCATATTTAGGGACCCAATAAGCAAAATGAGTCTGTGCTGTTTTTTCCAACTGGACTATTCTGAATTGTAATTAAAATGGCATGAGAAATAGAGGAACTTGTCACTTTGTATATCACTCATGCTTAAGGTTACTACCATTGTTTCATATGCAAGATATTGACATTAGGGAGTATAGTACATTTTTACTGCTGTTTCCTAATACTTATTCTCTACAGTCATTTTTACATCCATGAATTGCACACAGAATGTATAGTGTAGAAACTTGGTCTCCTTTCTGTAACATCCATCCATTCATGGACTCTGTACTTGCAGATACAGCAATATGCACAGATGGTATGTCTATCTCAGGGGTCAGCAAACTTTTTCAGCAGGGGGCCGGTCCACTGTCCCTCAGACCTGTGCAGGGCTGGTCTATTTTTTGGAGGGAGGAAAATGAACGAATTCCTATGTCCCACAAATAACCCAGAGATGCATTTTAAATAAAAGGACACCTTCTACTCATGTAAAAACACGCTGATTCCTGGACCGTCTGTGGGCTCCGGCCCCTGGGCCTTAGTTTGCCTACCCATGGTCGATCTCTATGTGCACTTGGGCATTGCTAAAAACAGGATACCTGATTATGTGGAGAGGACCAAGGTGGAATCTATACACATATAAAACTGTTCTAAAAAAGTTTTTTTAAGCGTTTAAAATATATTGAATCTTCCATTAGGCTCACCATTGCCATCTAAATTTGTATTCATCTTAATTACCGGTATATATAAATCCATTGCCTAGAATTTTTATTTGAAGCTGAATCTCAGCCAAAGAACTTTAGGTAAAGGACCCCTGACTATTAGGTCCAGTCGTGGCCAACTCTGGGGTTGCGGCGCTCATCTCGCTTTATTGGCTGAGGGAGCCGACATACAGCTTCCGGGTCATGTGGCCAGCATGACTAAGCTGCTTCTGGCGAACGCCATTTACCTTCCCGCCAGAGCGGTACCTGTTTATCTACTTGCACTTTGACGTGCTTTCGAACTGCTAGGTTGGCAGGAGCAGGGACCGAATAACGGGAGCTCACCCCGTCGCGGAGATTCGAACTGCCGACCTTCTGATCGGCAAGTCCTAGGCTCTGTGGTTTAACCCACAGCGCCACCCGCGTCCCTTCCAAAGAACCTTACATTTGGCTAAATTACAGATTTTGTTTTTATGGTGATAGCATAACTAGAAAAGTATTCTAGGGTTAGGTTCTTTGCCTATATTACTTTTATAGGAGAAAAAATGCTATTTATATATTGTTTTGTAATTTCACACTAATTAAACAGACAGCAGTAGTTGATTATACTCTATTATTTTGGTCTATAGAAGAGCCACGAATCTTCAGTCTTAAAGTAACAATTCACAGTGTTTGGTGGAAGCTGGTGAAGATCCTCCTTGAACTCCCTCTCCCATAACATCCATCATGAGGGGAGAAATTTATGTGAAGAAGTAGGATTAATCCATACACAGGAATAATATCTGGCCACCTTGATCAATTGCATGCATCCAGAATCTAAAATAGATGAACAGTCCTTCTTCGTGAATTGGAACTGCATACATATTGGCCAGTTGATTCCTTTCGTACACAGACACCTGCCCTGCTCCTCTATAAGTAATATCGATTGAGGCTGATACTGTAACCCCACCCACCAGTTTATTGCGAAGATCATATATGCACATAATCATTTGTTGTGTACATAGAATCTTGCTACATTGAGGCAATTCTATTTCTAAAAAGACATGATACAGTTAAACATCATTCTTAATTATCGCTATTTATTTCGGAAATCAGATATTTAACGGCAGTAATATCTATTTTTTAAAGTCCAACTTGACTGTAATATTTTTCTCCCTAGGTGCTGTAAGAAATCAAAGGGAACACCTATTTTTCTTTAATTAGTTTTTTGCTTAAGGCATTGTTGCAGGCATCAGTGAAGATGAAAGACTCCCTCAAGGCTGCTGCAAAACCCCTCTGGTTAACCATTTACAACTAGGCTTCCATTTTTAGGCAATCAAATTCTTTCATTATATTTAATGGTTGCCTTGTCTTTTTGAATAGTATCCATAGACCAAATTTTTATGTTATTTACATCTTGTGTGGTGGGTTTTAAACAAGAACATGGGAAAATGAGAGCTATGCCTGCTTCATTTTGAAAGACATGTTATAAGATTTCCAAGGTTACAATTTTAATATCAGGGAGATGATTAGCCAGTTAGAAGTCTGGAATACTCTCCTGTTTAGTGTAAAGATCACCATTTATGCCTGCCAGTATAATTGTATTCTTAAGAAAAAAAATATGTTTAATGGGGCGAGGGATTGGTACAGAAGATAATAGAACTACTGTCATGCATAATCTGAATTCAGAATATTTTCTATGTAGAAGATGTTTAGCACTTAGATTTCAAAAAAAGTGACTGAAAGTAAAACATCAGTTTACTTTTGATGACTGTTTGTAGACATTTACCTAAAAATGGAAGTATATGGAATTTTGGGACTGTTCAATTCTTTGTATCACATCACCTTTCCAAAAATTTAAGTCCACAGCACCAGTATAGGCCATATCCCCTCTCAGGGACTTAAATATAATTGTCAGTCAGACAGAGGGAAATGCCATTATTGAGAAGCTTATTACTTTTGCAAATATATGTACTGAAGATGAACTAAATATATTAAATGAATAAGAGATTACAAATAGATACAATCTGTGCATATGGTTTCAGAAGACATCTTTACTTCCACTGAGAAACTAGATTTTTTTGCGATTAATTGCAGTTTACTACCCCGTGGTATCACAAAGCAATAAATAAATAAACACGCCTTCTCAGGAGAATCTCGGATCTTCATTTGGAGTGCATGTAACAGGTGAGGCAGGAAATACACCATTTCAGGGAGGTGATCCTGCAATATATTATTTAATTAAAGCCTTACAAACTGGTCAACAGCCATGTTAGATGCAGATGTACCTGCAGTCATTCTAACTCAGTTTGTGTCTTGCAAAGAAACAGCTGAAACCCCCTCATTGTGGGGGCTTATATGTGACTAAAAAACAGAACAAAAACCTAAGTCATTCATTCAATTGTAGGTCTGACTTCAAGATCTGATTCAAAATATTTAACCTTTGCATTACTGCATTTCCTTCGGTCAATAAGTGTCATAGTCACCTTGCAAGAAACAATGGAAAGCCTTCAGTCAGCATTTGCAAGGCATTCTTTTTAGATAGGATAATAGAGGTTTGGCATTAGAAGCAAACATGTACCGAAATAAAGGAGCACCTCATCAGTTGTGAAAAGTATACTCATTTATTATACAGTACATGTCACCATGATGTACTCAAACAGTTTCTAGAAATAGATAATATCACGATTTCAAAATATTTGAAAGATGCACCGCCTGATAAGGCCTTTTACATACTGTACAAGGAAATGAGGTGTCGTTAAGAACAGACCTTGAAGGATGACCATATTTTCTACATAGAAGGATAGGCAGGATGGGATTACTTTTTTCATATATCAACAAAAGGCTCAACCTCTAGACATCTTTTGCTTTCTGTTAAAATGCTATGCAGGTTTTCAATGAAGCTTTTGACAGGCACACAAACAACTCCTTTTTTCAGTGAGGCCTGCCAAAAAAGGGCAATACTATCCACCGTGGAGGTCTCTCACTCCAAACCAGTGTGGGAAAACAGAAAGCCTCTGTCTGGTTGCCCCAGGGGTACATTCTATTGCTTTCTCGTGTTGTTACCATTCTCAGAAAGCGAACCATTTCCATCCTTTGTTTTAATGGAGATTGTTTATTATACTTATTACATTTTAATCCTTTTCTTCCTACAAAGATCTCAGGGTGGTGTCCACATTGTATGTCTGGCAGCTGCTGGTGGGAGTTGCAAACGGAGGATAATGGTACAGTCATACCTCAGGTTAAAGTCGTCTGAGGCTGAACGTTTTCACGTCACACGCAGATGCAGTGAACCGCGACCCGCGCACGCACAGACGCGAGTTGTGTTCTGCTCATGATGCGAACGGGGCTCCGGAACGGATCCCGTTCACATCCAGAGGTACCACTGTAGTTGCAATTGCAGGAGAGCACCAGAATGGAGAAAGCTTCCTTGGTCTGATACTAACTAACCACCAAACCACACCAACACATATCCAGATCTGATTGACTTTGTAGGACAACTTAATGTTCGCGATGTGAACTTTTGTAATTTGGCATTACTTACTGAAGTGTGGGGGTAAGGAAGACTAAGCAGGATACCAAATAAGAAGCGGCAGCGTGGCTGCAGATAGGTGGGGAAGAAATCAAAGAACAAAAATGTAGGGTTTTGTCAGTGAGCATTCCACAGCCCTCTGAAGCTCACATTTTGCTGTGAAAATCTGGCACAGTCCTAGAAAATTCTTTCCTTTTGTTGGGAATATGTTTAGATATATAAATGGGCCCATGTATCTTTATTTGAGCCTTTGTCTTACATTTTAGTGGATTTCAGTCCTGCTGTTCAGCAACCAGAGCACCCATACAGTGGTACCTCTGGTTACATACTTAATTCATTCTGGAAGTCCATTCTTAACCTGAAACTGTTCTTAACCTAAAGCACCACTTTAGCTAATGGGGCCGCCCGCTGCTGCCACGCCACCGCTGCACGATTTCTGTTCTCATCCTGAAGCAAAGTTCTTAACCTGAGGTACTATTTCTGGGTTAGCGGAGTCTGTAACCTGAAGCATATGTAACCTGAAGCGTATGTAACCCGAGGTACCACTGTATAGTGTTATGGCTCCTGTGTGGCGTATTCCACATTATATTGCATATTTAAAGAGTGTCCATAAAGCATTTTGTGTGTGATCCTAAGTGTAACATTTACAAGAAAATATCAGCAATATTTATCATGTAGGTTCCATGTCGTAGGGAACCAGGATTTCCTCCCTGCCTTTTGTACATATTAGTAAATGCCGGAATGTTTAAAGTAGTAGTTGTTTTTCTTTATTGCATTTGTATCCCACCTTTTTCTTCAATGAGCTCAAGGTGGCATACATGGTTGTCTGCCTCTTCATTTAATGAAACAACCCTGTGAGGCGGTGACCGGCAGAAGGTCATCCAGTGAGATTCATGGCGGATGGGGGTGGGATTTGAACCTTGGCCTCCCATATTCCAGTCACTATATGGTCTATATTTTATTGTTATATCATTTATAGATCTAGATAATGCAAATTAGTAGATGTGTGACAAAAATGCAGCAGATAACACACTCTTCCACTAATGAAGGGCTGTTTTACATCTTGCACTATAGCCTTATGTAAGAATAATGGCATTAAGTCCAAATATGTTATTTTGCTAATGTAAGGGCTTCTGCCACCTCATATACAAGCAGTGCAATGGGAGCTCTTGTAGAACCAGGGCTGTCTTACCCATAGGCACTAGGGGTGCAGGACACCTGGGCACAGACTCTCAGGGGCGCCAGGCAGAGACCGGGGCCTGAGAGTTGAGTCTGGGGAAGAGCCCACCCATTGGTCGGAGCGCCGTGGCGGGCTCTTCTGCTGCAAGCGGCTCTGTGCCGCGAGTTTGGGGGTGACCAAGCCAGCGAGACGCTGAGATGGCCGGCTGGCTCCACCCTCCTGCTCACCTGGGACTGCCACATATGCTTAAGACAGCCCTGTGTAGAACACAGCTTTTGTAAATACTGCATGAACTCTTGTTCAGGAATTTGCAGAGTAGCATTAGCTGCTATATTTTTTCAGGATTTATTGAATCCAATCAATGGAATTCTTAATTTAAATGATTAAAAGCCCTAGGGGGGAAATGCAAGTTTGATAATTCAATACAATGTCAAACCCTTTCTCACAACAAGTATGATCACTGCAATGACATTTGGAAATGGGCATTTGAGATGTGTATGATGTGAGGTTAATTTGGCTTATGCAGATAAAACATGTCATTCCAACATGTGGTTTACATGTGGTCATGTCAACATTGTAGCTTACGGGGAAAACTTCAGATAAAAAAAGCAATGAAAATGTTTGAATAATTAGAGGCAATATAAAATAAAGTATAATTGAATCAATTTAAATTTAAATTGCAAGGGAAGCTATGAGATATTATAAATTACATCCTTTTAATTTCATAAACATGAAAAGGCAGTAAAACATATTAACCAGATTTGCAAAATTAATTATTTCTGCATTTGGCAACATTGGTAGGTTCATGGTTATAGTCATTGACATTCAGCTCACACAGCAGGTTTTGTTTCTATCCCTTGAGATCATCCTTTATTCCCTCTACTAAACTTTAAAAGGTTGATATATTCTCACAGAAATTCCCTGGGATGCCAGGCTGATTTCTCCCATGGATTATCAAAGGCCTGAGATCTTTTATAAAACCCACATTTGCAGAAAGATTGCCCTAGAGTGGCTCATTAAAGCGAAGTGATGCTCACAAATCTAATACCTTTCAATATGTGATTTTTATAAACATTTCATTCCATCTGGATATATAAGTTATCTCTAAGTAAGGTCAGAATCTTTACAAGTTATTGTCACTCATAAATTGATAAAATATTCTGCAAGATATCTCAAAATGTTGATAATCAATTTTTATTACTTATATATTTTTAAACATATGAATTATGGAGACACTTATTACACTTTTATGATATTACATGATATTTGAGAAACTGTTTATTAAATAACTGCTGCATGATTTTGTTTCATGATATTAAAAGCCTGCCATATAGGCAAGATGCCCTTACTAATTTTCAAATAAAAATTTTGTGAGTCAAGAGCTAAGACTGAATAGCATTTGTTCAGTTATAGGGGGGTCCTATTTTAAAAGATAAATTCGAAGTATTTACTGAATAATGGACCTTCAATAAAAAGGTGTGTGTGTGTGTGGATCTAGGAGTGGTTACGCCCCCTCCAAAATATAAATGCATGTCATTATATCCTATTCCATTCACACCTGGTAGCTGATGCCTCAGGATTTGAAGGGAGGCCAGTGTCATCATTTAAAGTGACGCTTCTTCATTACAATATTTACAACTTATTTTGGAAAGCCAACCCATGCCTAGGCTTAAATGTTTTCTCTGACCCATTCTCTGTCTGGGCTTGGATTTGCTGCAAAGGCAGACAGGAATCTGGTAGATATGATGGAGATATGTACAACTGTAGAGAGTTTTGCAGAGGGCCATGTAGGGCAGTAGGAAATATCACTTGCCTGTTTGGGCAGAGGTGGCCTGAGTGCTGGCTTATGCTGGTCCTGGATTGAATTGGACAAAGTGATGGCAGTATGGCACAGTGCTTGGATGAGAAATGACTGAGCCAAGTGGGGTTGAGATGGAGTCAAATCAGTAGCTTTCCATTGGTGGCATCACTGACACTTTCTGGGCGGGGCAAGGAGCTGGTGAGATTGGCTCCACTGCTGTGCTGCACAGTTTCAATCTGGTGCTGTGCCATGCAGCTCTTCCATCTCCTCTTTGCTTCTCCCTCTCTTTCCAGTAAGCAGCTGCACTGTCAATGCTGGGAGCTTGTTGCTTTGACTTCGCCCCACTAGATGTGCCAGTCCTGTGATAAGCCACTCAAGAGACTTGGGCTTGCGTTTGGTTCAACATCCAATGCGGAATTTGGAAGATAAATATTTCTTGCTCATTTCTGCTAAAACACACTTTTGTCCATTTTATCAGAGCTACCCATAATTTCAGTATGTCATGAACATCAGAAATCAAGTGATAAAGACTTCCATTGTTTATGAGAAGTATTGGAGTAATCCTTGTGCACTGATCATGCAATGTGCTTGAGGACTGAATGGAAACTACAATCACTTCAGAATATGATGGCCTGAATTTTAACTGAATCTGACTTCAAGCAATATGTCTCAAATTTTACCCAAGGCAGAGAAGAGTTTGGGAGACTGCTAAGTTTTCCTCTGCTCTTGAAGTGAACTTGAATGAATCTTCAGTTTGCCTGATCATTTTGTATTTAAAAAATCATTAACTTGTGCAACTGAAATTGTTAAAATACCAGTCTGGATTTAAATTTGTCAAGCCCTTATATAACCATAGCTGATATTTTCCTTCAAGGACAATTCAAATTATGTTCAGACACAAACTCTATTGCAGGCATAGGCAACCTCAGCCCTCCAGATGTTTTGGGACTACAGTTCCCATCATCCCTGACCACTGGTCCTGTTAGCTAGGGATCATGGGAGTTGTAGGCCAAAAACATCTGGAGGGCCGAGGTTGCCTATGCCTGCCGTATTGGTTAAAACCATAAGTTAAGTAATCAGAAAAGGGTCTTTTTACTAACTAAATCACTATTAATAAATTATCTTAATCTAAAGCTTTGCTATACAGAATACTTCTCATGAATCAGTTGCAGTTGTGCCTGCTGTGAAATTAATTTGGCATGTCATTGCTGCTTTCACTGCTCTCACATTGTAAAAAATCTTTTTTAAAAAATTCTTCCCCTTTTCTTCTTTTATTTAAGAAGATTCTTAAGAAATATGTAACCTAGGTGCTCAAAAGCTATTCATAGCATCTACTTGATGCAATTTCAGTTGAATTAATGAGATGTATTTATACTTTTGTTACAAATACTTTTGTTACAAATGCTAATGATCTTGCTGTGACAATAAGCATTCCTTTTGAAAATAATGTAGTGGTATAAAAACTCCATAAAGATTGATGATTGACAGGATGATCGTACATATGTTTTGCTTACTGAGGAATAAGACCCACGAAATTAAGTTGGTTTAGGAGTGCAGCATTTAACACTAAAAACCAAGATACTGTAAAACTGATAAATTAATTTCTCTCAGTAGTGGCCTTGGCTATTTGCTTGGACATGGAAAGAACAGAAGTATCTGTAGCCATTACCACAAACTTTGTGTTGTTCCTTTTGAAATCCCATAAATCAGATCCAGGCACTCCTAGTTAAGATTGATTTTTTGGTTCCTTTTAAACTAAGGTTTAGGCCTGGTTTGAGTGTTGACTGTCTTATATGATTGACAGCATTTGTCTAAAGAGAAACAGGAGAGTATCACCATGTTGAACTGGCCATGATGTTCTACTGGATTAGATGAGCCTTTGTTCTGATCCAGCAAGGCTTATTTTATGTTTTTAGTCTCCTTGATCTCTTGGTCTTTGGATACCATCAGTCATTATATCCTACTGAAATAGTTGTCTAAGCTGAGTGGGTGATACTGCTTTGTCTCTGTTGCACAGAATATCTTATATCAACCTGGTGGTCCAGCTGTGGCCTTGTATACCCTGGCTTCAGTGGTCTGTCTTGCATTGTGTTATATATGTTGGGCTGCCTTTGAAGATGGTTTGGAAAGCACATCTAGTGCAAAACTCAGTGGCTAGATTATCAGTTGGAACCAAGCAGTCTGAACACACAACACCATTTCTGGCCCAGCTGCACTGTCTGCCAGTTTGTTGCTGTGCTCAAAGAGTTGATTTTAATCTATAAAGCTTTACACAGCTCATGAAATGCCTTTCTCCATACAAGCCTACTCAGACCCTAAGATCATAATCAGAGACTTTCCTCTGTGTTTTTCCCCCAGAAGAAGACAAGGGGTTGGCAATAAGATAATGGTATTTTTCAGAGCCAACCTCCTCGTTTTTTGAATTCCCTTCCCAGGGAAGTTCACCTGGTACCAACACTGGCACTGGTATACATTTAACATGTATTTGAATGTTAAAATTGTTGTAGTTCTTGATACTGTTTTAACTGGAAACCTTGGCGATGAGCCTTGTGTAATGCAGAGAAAGGTTATTTTTGGTTATTGATTATTATTATTAGTGAATTATCACTTTTGTAACGTGGTACCTCAGGTTACATATGCTTCAGGTTATAGATGCTTCAGGTTACAGACTCCGCTAACCCAGAAATAGTACCTCGGGTTAATAACTTTGCTTCAGGATAAGAACAGAAATCGTGTGGCGGTGGCGCGGCAGCAGCGGGAGGCCCCATTAGCTAAAGTGGTGCTTCAGGTTAAGAACAGTTTCAGGTTAAGAACGGACCTCTGGAATGAATTAAGTTCTTAACCTGAGGTACCACTGTATAGTGTTAATGATTTTAAATGTTGCATTTGTTGGAACAACATTTGTATTGTTATGTCACTTTGATATTCCTTGATAGAAAGTGACTAATTTTATTGATAGGATGACAGTTAAATGTACACAAATAGATAAAATCATATTGTAAAATAATTAATTTCTTTTCAAGTTATCCTAACAACAGTAAATAGGGTCTTGGTTATAAACTTTAATTGAACCTGCCATTTGTCAGCCTGGCAAGGGCAGATGGGAGTTGAAGACCAACATCTGGAACTCACCATGTTGGTTTCTCATGGTATCACTTCAACAATATTTTGATACAGATGTCATTTGCAGTATACATCATTTTTTAAAATCTCTTGCTAAAGTATTCAAAAACATTCTCTTAAAGATCCTGTGCTTGTTATAGCTTGGGTTAACTCATATTTAGACAATACACAGATGGAATGATAAAACAGAATGGGTGATTGACATAGAACATTTCTTCTTTAAGAATCTGGCAAGCCATTCTGAGGAAGAAGGAATATGATATATGTTGACATAACTCTTAGTTTCCCTTTGAATAAATATCCAAAATCCTTAATGTAACACTACTAACACCTGGTGCCAATCAGTCTCAGGCTCATTAATTCTGACAATGTTATTTCATTTTATGTACTTGATGTACATAAAAAAATTCTATTTGCTCTGCAATCATTTCTAGACAGGAATTATATTTCAGAACATGCACATTTGACTTCATTGGGTAAAAGCTTTCTCAGCAGGTTTATGTGAACAGAATCAACCAAGGATTTGTGTTCTTTAAATAGTATATGTCACTAGTAAAAAGTTAATTGATTCTATTGTTTGCTCTTATGTGTGCGGTGCTGAATGCAACTTTCTAACCAGAATTTAATGTGAAATTTGGGGGCAGCTTGCTACAGTAAAGAGGAAAAATAAATATACCATGATAATTAGGAACTTTCTCCATGGTTGGTAATTGCAAGAATGGTATATACAGTGGTACCTTGGGTTACATACGCTTCAGGTTACATACGCTTCAGGTTACAGACTCTGCTAACCCAGAAATAGTACCTCGGGTTAAGAACTTTGCTTCAGGATGAGAACAGAAATTGTGCTCTGGCTGTGCGGCAGCAGCGGGAGGCCCCATTAGCTAAAGTGGTGCTTCAGGTTAAGAACAGTTTCAGGTTAAGTACGGACCTCCAGAACTAATTAAGTACTTAACCTGAGGTACCACTGTATCAGGGGTTGTCAACCTGGTCCCTACCACCAACTAGTGGGCATTTCAGGATTCTAGGTGGGCAGTAGGGGGTTCTACGGCACAAGTTGAATCCTCCTTCCATTGAGCACTGGTGGGCAGTAAGGAAATTTTACCATCAAGAAAGATGCATTAGTGGGCGGTATAATAATAATAATAATAATAATAATAATAATAATAATAATAATAATTAATTGTTATTATTTATACCCCGTCCATTTGGCTGGGCTTCTCCAGCCACTCTGGGTGGCTCCCAACAAAATATTAAAATACAGTAATGCATCAAACATTAAAAGCTTCCCTAAACAGTAGGTAGAAAAAGGTTGACTACCCCGGTATGCAGTAGTACCTCGGGTTAAGAACTTAATTCATTCCAGAGGTCCGTTCTTAACCTGAAACTGTTCTTAACCTGAAGCACCACTTTAGCTAATAGGACCTCCCGCTGCCGCCGCACCGCCAGAACACGATTTCTGTTCTCATCCTGAAGCAAAGTTCTTAACCCGAGGTAATATTTCTGGGTTAGCAGAGTCTGTAACCTGACACGTATGTAACCTGAAGCGTATGTAACCCGAGGTACCACTGCATATAGTTCACATTGTTCAAGGATGACTCTTAATTATGTAGATTCCAAAACTAAAACTTAAAATAGGAATATTATCTGAAATACTTTTTAATATCAGAGCATGAAAGTAATAATATAAAACTACTCACTGTTCAATTGAGACTTTTTTGCATATGCATAATTCACTGATTGTAGTACTAAGTGATGACTTCTGTGGTAAGGTAAAGGTAAAGAACCCCTGGACGGTTAAGTCCAGTCAAAGGCAACTATGGGGTGCTCATTTCGCTTCAGGCCGAGGGAGCCAACGTTTGTCCACAGACAGCATTCCAGGTCATGTGGACGGGATGACTGAACCACTTCTGGCGCAACGGAACACCGTGACAGAAGCCAGAGCTCATGGAAATGCTGTTTACCTTCCTGCCAAAGCAATACCTATTTATCGACTTGCACCAGCTTGCTTTTGAACTGCTAGGTTGGCAGAAGCTGGGACAGAGCAACGGAAGCTCATCCCTTTGTGGGGATTTGAACCACTGACCTTCTGATCAGCAAGCCCAAGAGGCTCAGTGGTTTAGACCACAGCGCCACCTGCTCCATCTTCTGTACCACTTCTGTGGTACAGATTACTGGTAATTGCAACAGAATTTTTCATATCATCCAATAGATCAGATACAATACTTTTTTAATAATGACAATTGACACAAGACTTGGTCTGAAACTAGTCTCAAATGCTTCAAGCCCAGTCTTCTTTTGGCAGAGCTGAAATATTAAGGCCACAATCTTTAGCCCTCTGCACATGTGCACTGTGAATTTAAAATACTATGGTAGTGTACCATAGATGAAAGCCCTCATGAGTTTCCAACCAGCATGTGGAGTTGAGTACAAGAATAGGCTGCCCCATTGACTACAATGTCAGGATTGCTATGCTTTTAGAAAATACATTGAATATTTAAGTTAGAATGCACAAATGCTTGGAAGCGTAAATGGTATCTTCAGTATATAGATATAGCTTCTCATGTATGCTTCAAATTTATCTTCATTATGTTTGACCAGTCATCCATATATGGCTACTTCAAGAGTGGTTTATTGCAATGCACTCTATGTGGGGCTTCCCTTGCGCTTGATTCCTAAGTGCAGAATGCTGCAGCATGTCTGCTGACAGGAGTGAGAACCTGCCACCCTAGAACGCCTGTGCTCAGGGACCTACACCAGTTACCAATCTACTACAGGACAAAGTTAAAGGTCTTACTGTTGGTCTGTAAAGCCATAACAACTTGGGACCAGTTTCCTGTGATATTGCCTTACCCCATATGCCTAATTGACCGCTTTGATGTGCGAAACTGGCGCTCTTACAGGTGCCACATAATACTTTGTAAGAAATCTATCTTGTAGTGTGGCAGCACGCACAACTCCCTTTCTATTGATATCCAGCAGATCCCTTCACTGTACTCTTTTTGGCGCCTGATAAAAGTGTTAATACAAGCCTACCGAGACATGTAGTGCATTTAATCGGTTTTTAATTTATTTCGTATTTTAATTATTATTTGAATGTTTTAAGCAGTTGTTTTAAACTTTTTATTGTTTTTATTGTTTTATTCTTTTTATAAATTGCTTTGAATGGTGTTTTTTTTAAAAAAACAATAATCTACCAGTATATAAATTATATGAAATAATAAATAATGCAGAAAGCTTTGTGGACTATAAGATGAATTCCTGTTAAGGAGCTATATAAATGCAGTAACCAAGAAAGTAATTAAATAAATAAATAAACTCTTTGTTCTGCATAGATGGTATGTGTGCATAACACTACTAAATCAGACATTTCTTTACATTGGAAATGTAAAGCTCTCAGCAAGCTGAAACAAATAGTTTTACTGGAAAGGGATAAATGTTTTATGCTGCTAAAAACCAAGTAAAAAGCACAACTATAATTAAGAAAATAACTTAAAACTGTTCATCGGTGGTAGGTAAAGGACTGCAGGCATGCTAGCCTCTTTTGCCTACAAACCAGTGAAAACAAGCAAAAACTACAAAACTGAGAAAGATGGATTGTTGTAGTTATCTGTATTGGCCACATGTGTTGAGCTTCTGATGCCTGGGAGATAAGGCACAGGACCACTTTTCACCTAGCAGGCATTAATCCTTGTCATACAAGCATAATGTTTGTGCTTCTCCGCAAAATGTTACCCAGCAGTTCTTGGGATTGCATTTCTGTGCCAGGGAAAGCAGTATCTCAGAACTTTTAATGATGTGCCTGGCATAAATCTTAGTGTAGCTTTTCTCCTTGCTGTGGGTCATTCCTCATCCTTAAATAACTATGTAAAATTCTGGATTTCTCCTATTTCTACTTTATTCATTATGTTTTAGCTGGGTCTCCCAAAATGTTACGTGAGGATAGTATTATGCCAGCAAAGAGTTTATGTCACATTTCTATTTCTCCTCCTCTTCCACCTCCTCCTCCTCCTCCTTTTACTACTGCTATTACTTGCCATTCATAGCAGGTCCCAGGGCAGATTACAACATTTAAAAATTCAGATTAAAAAGTAATAATTATAAATTAATTAAAACTAATTAAAACTCGATTAAATTAATTAAAATTAAAAATGAATTAAATTAAATTACAGCCACAGGAAAAGGGTGGATCCTGAAAACACATGTCTTAGGTGTCCATCCAAAAGGGGCCATAACTGTTGAGAATGTTGGATCCATGAGTACCGCAAGCTTCAAACCTGCTACTAACAGGAAAGTGCAATCCCATCCACAACCACCTGGACTTTGAAGACACAACACCTGTGTCTTTTTAGTTTTAGTCGCCATAATGTATTTATTGCATTTATATCCCCACTTTTTTCTCCAAGAAGCTTAAGGTGATGTACATGGTTCTGGCTATCTTCATTTAATCCCCACAGCAACCCTGTGAGGTAGGTTAGGCTGACTGGCCCAAAGTCACCCAAAGAGATTCATGACTGAGTGGGGATTCAAACTCTGGTCTCCCAGGTGTAACCACTACATCACAAGAGATCAAATGTGGACATGTGAATATGAATGGTGTCTTATTTTCAGATGGTCAAAACACACATATATTTGGGTGCAATAACTGGTCCTCATTCCAATATTAACCAGCTTCAGAAAATGTTCTAGAGAATAAGTTTAACAAAGAAACAAAAAACAAATGACCAAGATAAATATGGAGTTAGCAGGATGTTCACAGTGGGGCGCTAAATACACTTGCAGAAGACATTCTATTAAGGTTTATATTCAAATGCAAAGTTCATATTTGCTACATAAACCTTCCTTGGTTCTTATGTCTACAAATGACAGTATTATAAATAAAGATGGGCCCAGACATTGCTTAGTCAGGATGCAATTTATTTTGAAGGAAAGAGCGTACTTGACACATGTACCTTAGTGTGATATGCCTGACTTTTGAGGTCTACGACTTATAGACTCCAAATATATTTTTAATGGAACTGAGAGGATTTCCTAATCAGCTGAAATAGCCATAGCTTACAGATAATATGATAGAATTTAGAGAGTATGCATCTTGGGATCATAGATTCCTTTTAGAGCCTTAAGAGAGTGGGGCAGGTGTATAAAAGGGAAAGAAGCAGACCATGCTATTGAGGGGAAAGGAAGCATTCGATGTTTGAAACTTCCACATTCCTGAAAGCACAGCTGTAGTTTGACTTTTCAGAAAACTGGCAGTGCTGCCACAGGTGGGTGACTGGGCTTAAGCAGTACAACAGGAAATCGGTAGTTCCTCCTGAAATCTCACCATCTAGCAAGAATAATGCTGTAAGTAAAGTTGTTTTTGTACCTGATACTGATTAATAGCATGACTTTACTTGGGAATAGACCCTGGTGAAAGTCAGTTCCTTCAAATGCCTGGGCCCCATCTCTGTAAAAAGCAAGAATGAAAGGGTAAAATGGTCCAGTTGGTGATCATTTGACACTTGTGCCAGGATCGGCTTATCTTTCAAAAGCATTTAAACATCTTTTGTATGAAAGACACACACACACACACACACTTCTGCTTGTCTGACAGCTCCATACATCATACTGATGTTAAATCCATCTGACACATTGCCCTTTACAGTCTTCAAAATGTTTTATTTCATCTTCCAGAAAACTACTCTTTTCATGTTCCCGAAAACTACTTTATAACAGTTTGATGACCATGATGATCTCCTATAATTGGTGGAAGTCGGGTTATTGTTATATATTATTATAGTAAGTGCTTATATAGTTAATGTGCAGTTCCTGGTTAGAATTCTACAATTTTAAGTGCTGAAAAGTCTGTTCTTTATTAATTCAGAAGAGCTTGTCCTGTCTATAAGAAATCATGCATGGAGAAATATACTTGTGACAGGAATATTCTGGCCAAATTTCAGGAAGATCCAATTGAACAGGATAATGTGGGGGTGGGGGAGCAGATAACCTTTTCCTTTTGTTTTCCCCTTGTTTGGATTCATTTCAGCATTTTTCTTCTGCCTGCATCGCTTTCTGCTCTACCCTTCCACCTTCATCTCTTTCTGCCTCCCTCCCTCCCTTCACCTTCCTTCTGCTGGTCATTTGCACATGGAGGAGAAAGGGGAGGCGGTGGAGGCCTCCCTGTGTGGCTCCCCTCACCCTTGCCAGCCAAGGAAAGAGTAATTTTGGCTGTATGTATATGTGCAACCCTTGGAACTGAAGCCCTTTATATGATGCAATGCGACTCTAGTCCATTGTGTACAGACAAGTCTCTAAGGTTCTCATTTAAAAATAAATATTAAATTGTGGTGCCCATAGTTACACGTTGCAGAAGGTGCTCTTTAACACTGCCTGTACCTGGCATTGTTTTTCCAGTCCACCCTCTAACCTGGTACTTTTCATGCTCCACTCTCCCCCTCTCTTTCTGTTTCTTTGGAAGGTAATTAAAATGGCATATCCCTTCTCGGGTGGCAGTGGCAATGCATTCATTTAGTTGCTTGCTTGCCTGCTTGCTCATCTGTCTTATGTGGTAGGGAAGTGTTAAGCAAAAATTATGTGTATGTAGCAAGTGTTTGGGAAAGGTGTACCTTTTACATTTCTATCTGGACATAATGTCCAGCTGAAAGACTAAGGCAAACAGTAGTTTCTAATTTGTAGGTAAAAAGGGTAAAAGGTAAAGGACCCCTCGATTGTTAATTCCAGTCAAAGGCGACTATGGGGTTGCAGCGCTCATCTCGCTTTCAGGCTGAGGGAGCTGGCGTTTGTCCACAGACAGCTTTCTGGGTCATGTGACCAGCATGACTAAACCACTTCTGGCACAACGGAACACTGTGACGGAAACTAGAGCGCATGGAAACACCGTTTACCTTCCTGCCACAGCAGTACCTATCTACTCGCACTGGCATGCTTTCAAACTGTTTGGTTGGCAGGAGCTGGGACAGAGTAATGGGAGCTCATCCTGTCCCAGGGATTTGAAGCGCCGACCTTATGATCGGCTAGCCCAAGAGCTTCAGTGGTTTAGACCACAGGGCCATCTGCATCCCTGCTTACCCTTTTATCTTTTTTTAATTTATAAGTAAGCATAACATGCAACATTGTCATTCATTCGGGTTTTTTATTTTACGAAAGTATTTATGAGTTAAGTGGCATGGAACTTTAAGCATTTGCTCTAGCTTTCCATTTCCAAAATTATAGGGGCAGAAACAAAAACTGAAAGTGCTTTAGAATTAATATGCTGTAGGAATAATGGATTGCAGTGGTAAAAGTCATGGGCAACGTATCCAACTGTGTTTTTATTTAAGCATAATCCTAAAAACCCATTATCCAAAAATTTTGGAACTATACCATAAGCTTTTAGGGAAGCCACAGTAACCCAGCAGGTTTGATTTTAGAAGTGGATATTGTAATGCAATTACTCTGAAACCAGTTTCTCTCATTCTATCTCATTGACTTTCCTCTAGGAAATTATTATTGGTTGCTTGATGTGCAGACTTGCACAGACTTTAAGAATGAAGAAAATGCATTAGAATGCACAATCAATTGAAAGAAGTGGATAGCATCCACATTTTTGGACTCATTGGCTATCCTAGGGGCTTCAGGATGGTGTTGTGGACAAAGGAATGAAAAAGGAGAAAACTCCATGGTAATCAAAGAGTAGATTTCACATACAGGAACAGGCTTTGTTGCAGAGTACATTAATGTCATTGATTTGAGCATTCCTTAGGCAGTTAAGTAAGTGTTCGTAGATTTGTTAAATTTTCAGGCAGAAATGCTACATTCAGAAATTGCTAATCAAAAGGAGATGCAATCAGTATTTGAGTGTCAGTGTTATTCATCAGCTTGCTACCATATTAGGGATTCAGTATCTACACTTTTCAGGGACACCAGTACTGATCTCTGAGTGGGAAGTGGATAAGATTCAACACAAGACACACTCTTGGATATTTTCGGGATTAAAATGCAACTAAATAAGTGTATTTTAACAAAAGTACTACTCTTTATGGTTGCTTCTTTATATTTTATACAGAAACATAGGTGCACTTGATGAATACTTGCATTTAATCCAACACATGACATACAGAGAGCTTGATTTCCACCCCAAATGTTTTTGTATCTGTGTGTTTTGAAGATCCGTAACATACAAGAAAGGTTGAAGTTTGGGGTGTGATGTTTAAACTGCAGTTCAGTATCTAACAGAAGTCAGTTAGTCAGAGGTCCAGCCAGATGAATGATGAGGTGTGCTGTATTTAATCCTGACTCTACTGCTGCACAAAGACACTTCAGCTGCAACCAGTCAGCTCTCTCTCCTTCTCTCTCTTAGACATACCGTACCTAGTAGACTGGTGTCAGGCATTGCAAAGTACATGAAATGCAATATGGATGTCAGAGTTGAGACTTCTTGCATTTTAACATCATAATAAGTTGTTTGCCATATGCTCAACGCAAAGTAGATGGGGAAGGGGTACAGTAAAAGAAGACTTGAGTAGAAGATGGAACAAATAGCTGAGTCTTCTACAAATTCAGTCAAAATCAAAGGAGCTGTTGGACCTTATGAAAAAGCTATTTCGCTCTCAGGGTAACTGGCCGTTCCAAATTCTAAGTAGGATTTTTGCTGCACAAAGTAAACTAACAGCAGTACGATTCAGGGTTTTTTTTACAAACAACAATGAATCAGCAATTTTCTCTTTCAAGCAAGGCAAAAGGAATGAGTGCCATTGGTTCATGTCAAGCCTAGCTCTGAAGTTGTGAAGCAACCTAAGATGTGGATATTATGAGTATTTTAAATTTACTACCCAATTTTGCATCCGTTAGGCTTCTTTCAGCACAGTGTAGTCAAGAAAATGTTTCTTAGTTCATATGTTTAATGTGCAAAGTTGACAGTTTTTCCTCATTTAATCCCCAATTATGCTCCATATAGTAGGCTAGACTGTGAGATTCAATGGAGTGAGCATTATGACAATGTAGGGATTTGAATCCATCAAAGCTAATATTCTTTTCAATGTTGGGCACTATCTGCCATGCAAACATTTGATAATAGGTTAGATTTCATGCAGTACAGCTGGTTTATGCATCCAGTTGCACTGTCCTATTGTCAGCTATGAAAAAGGAGAAAAGCTCTATGGATTCAACTCATAGCCATTTCCTGTTAAGAGCAGTACCAGGTGCTTTCTGCATATGTAGAGTTTGTGGCATAGGGTAAGCTCTTTTTTCCCTTTTGATTTCACCTGCTTCTCATTCCATTAAAATCTAATTGAAATTCTAAGTTATTTAAGCTGCAATACTATGCATACTTACCTGGAAGTAAACCTCATTGAACTGAATGAAGCTTACTTCTGTATAGATATTTATGGGATTTTAGTCCATTCTGTATTTTATTTTATTTTTGCCAGACGTGGAGATTGTTCTGAAGAGCCATCTGGTGGCTAACTACAGTTGCAAAATACAGGTCAGTTTCTACTAGCCATGTCCATAAGAAAAGGCAACACCCAGTAAATGCTGACAAACTTATCTTTTCCTTTTTGTTTCTCTTAATACTGCAGAATTTTAACATTTAATTCATTTACTGAGTCTTCCTTTTTAATGTATAGTAAAGACAGTAAAAAAAATCACATCTTGAATTTGTTAGGCAGATCTGGCAAAGTACCATTGCGCATATTTAATATCAGATTAATGTTTAATTGTTTAATTGGCTGTTTTGTTCTGTAGATTTGTTTTTATGTCACACTATTTTACAACTGATTATAATTAAAGTTAATTAAATGCAACCAACCCAATTCTAATTCTGTGCATGCCTGCTCAGAAGTAAGTCCCACTGAATTCAATGGGATTTGCTTTAAGGAAAGTGTGTACAGTATAGGATTGCAGCCTTTTCTTTAACACTTGTTTTTGGATTGTCACCTAATCTATTTATGTTAACATTTCATATTCTCAGGTAAAAGAAATATTCAATTGTATGATATCATTGATAATGTTCTTTAGGTTGCCTTTATCTTCAAAATACTGTACTAGCTTGTCCTACAACATACTGGTTACAGTGCTTCAACATCGAGAATTAACAACATTCTTTAACTTCTAAGCTTATTAAAAAGCTTACAGAAAGTTCAAAAAGAAACTGATTTCCTACTTATCAATTCACTGCTTATTTTTCAGTTCACCAGAAAGCTTTGTAACAAATGATAAGAAATCAATTGGTAGCTGTCGCTTCTCTATTCTACACAGAGTTTGCTCAAGCATGGTGGCCATTTTAAGAATACAGAACTGGACCTTAAAATATAAAATTACTTTGTCTTTATTGATTTCAAACTCAAATTAACAAAACATTGCAGTAAGTGAAACATGAGTATTAAGCAACAGCCTAAATAATTGTTCCTGTTTAAATCAGTGCTCAAATTATAAGCGTTTTAAGTGCTTGGTTCAAGCAGAATGAAATATATGCTGTCTGGTTGTTAACAAGAGATTAATGGCTGAAATACAGAAATGAAATGGTAGTTATTGTAGATTCCTGAAGCCAGACCTAGCTCGTGTCCCACATTTATGCAGGGATTATGTTCCGAGGCACGTGAAATTGCGTAGACGCAGCCATTGGAAAAGTCTGCAAATACCCTCTAAACCTCTGGAAACCCTTGAAACCCCTTTTTTAAAAACCAGCAGTACTTATAAGACACCAAACTCCTCCACCACAATCATTCCCAACCTCCTTCCTCAAACTACAACTCTCCACAGGCCTCAATGGTTGGTGCAAGGACTCTTGGGATTGCAATTACAAAGGCCCCTGAGATTGCTAGGCACTGTTTTGCGCCTCTTCTGGGGTGATTTTAGCAATTTTTAAATTCACTTTTGGGCTTGGTGCAATGTGTATATATGTACTTGCACACTTACTGAATGTGCATAAAAGGGGGTTGCCTTTACTATGTAATTATTACAGTGGTACCTCGGGTTAAGTACTTAATTCATTCCGGAGGTCCGTTCTTAACCTGAAACTGTTCTTAACCTGAAGCACCACTTTAGCTAATGGGGCCTCCTGCTGCTGCTGCGCCGCTGGAGCACGATTTCTGTTCTCATCCTGAAGCAAAGTTCTTAACCCGAGGTACTAATTCTGGGTTGGCGGAGTCTGTAACCTGAAGTGTATGTAACTTGAAGCGTGTGTAACCCAAGGTACCACTGTAGTTCACTATGCTGACCTTCAGCAAATCTTCAGCTTTTTGTTTTCATCTATAATAGGCATAAGGCATTTACACATTTTGTCTAATAAATTCTTTGATTACGTATTTCTCAAAGTAGATTCTCATTGGTGTTCTTGGGCTTTTATAATAGTTTTTCTTAGATAATTGACCAGAATTTTTCATAACTAAATGCAGCAAATGACTTTTTCCCAAAAGATCACAAAACTTATAAGCCTGTTTTAAATCTATGACCTCATCCCAGAGTAAGAGGTTTGCTCTTGCCACTGTCTTATTTTATTTTCCGCTTAATCAAAATTGACTACTGTCTGCATAGTATCTGCTTATTATCTGCTTTTAAGCTATGCTCAACAATGCATGCAATAGTTACACATGCTTCAGCCCATTTGAAATAAATGGGAATTAATGCACTTTATTGGATTATTCCAATCATGATTTTTAATTAGATATGTAAATAAAGCTACTTGTTTAAAGACTCTCCTCCCCCCCCCCAGCATATGCTCTTCTATGCTGTATCAACAGAAGTATAGAGTCCAAATCAAGGGAAGTAATAGAAGCGCTTTATTCTGTCTTGGTGAGACTCCATTTGGAGTACTGTGTCCAGTTCTGGGCACCACAGTTTAAGAAAGATAAGGACAAGCTAGAACATGTGCAGAAGACGATTGGCCAAGATTATAACCAAGTCTTATGAAGAATGGTTGAGGTTTTGGGGTATGTTTAGCCTGGAGAATAGAGGTGCTATGATAGGTGTCTTCAAATATCTCAAAGGCTGTCACATGGAAGATAGAGCAAGTTTGTTTTCTGCTGCTCCAGCAGGTAGGGCCCGAACCAATGGAATCAAATTACAAGAATGGAGATTCAAAATATATATTAGGAAGAACTTCATGAGGGTAAGAGCTGTTCAACCATAGAATGGACTACCTTGGAAGATGGTGGACTCTCCTTCATTGGAGGATTTTAAACAGAGGCTGGAAGGGCATCTGTTAAGAATTCTATAGCTGTGACTCCTGCATTGCAGGGGGTTGGACTCGATGACCCTTAGGGGTCCTTCCAACCCTACAGTTCTATGATCTTAATATACAGAGAGAGAGAGAGCTTTCTATACACTGACTGCATTCAAACGTAACCAAGAAATGGGAATTCAGGACTATCAATCTGAAAGAAGATCAAACGCATCCATTCTTAAGGAAATCAGCCCTGAGTGCTCACTGGAAGGACAGATCGTGAAGCTGAGGCTCCAGTACCTTGGCCACCTCATGAGAAGAGAAGACTCCCTGGAAAAGACCCTGATGTTGGGAAAGATTGAGAGCACAAGAAGAAGGGGACGACAGAGGACGAGATGGTTGGACAGTGTTCTCGAAGCTACAAACATGAGTCTGACCAAACTGCAGGAGGCAGTGGAAGACAGGAGTGCCTGGCGTGCTCTGGTCCATGGGGTCACGAAGAGTCGGACCTGACTAAATGACTAAACAACAACAAAAGTTATATGGAGCCTAACCCATTTTGTCCCAAATACACCCTTCTATTCCCCTACCATATAATTACTGCTATTCACTCCTATTGGAAAAATGTGGAGTGAGTGCTGAATGTGAACTGAACTGTTCAGTTGGGTTCCATGACCTCTGATTATCCTATGGAGTTGACAGAGATGCACTTTAGTCCTTCGCTCTGTCCCTGTCCATTATGATGGGAATGTTGTTAGTATAAAATAAAGTAGTTCTTCAGGCAAGTGATGTGTGCTAGTGAACACATTAAGATTTTAAAATATTAGTTGCGCATTCATGTCAAAATTATTGCTTATGAGTTGATGAAGCACATGAGCTTTTGATAACTTTTCTCTTAAACACAGATTTTTGTCTCTGACAAAGCAATACACGTCTGCAGTAGTCTTGCCTTGGATGTGAAATCAGCAAGATTAGACTCAGTGCAAATTTCAGGCCTACTCCATGACAATAAATAAATGGAGGTGTCGAGTCTCATTTTGATCACCTTCAAAAATGACCTTGAAGGCATGCAAATGTGAAATCTACTCAATGGGGACTTTGTGGCAACCCTGCGATTCAACTGTGAAATTAGAGTAGCTTGTCCTTAAATGGAAATTTCACACCTGCTGAACTAGTAGAGTCTGTTTGTAAGGACTGGAATCTGTGTAACACCATCTATCAAGCTGGTTATATGACATGGTAATTTTGGAATTGCCTTGTTTATGTACTTATGCTTAAATCAGTTAATGACAGTACTCAATCAAATGTTGATTGTACTAAAGAAATAATAAATTATATAAAAACATGTTTTATTATGTATTTATTAATTAAAATTTTATCCAGCCCTGCCTCCGGAATTACCTTAGGGTGGCAAACATGCTTACAACCAAACAGAAGAAAAACAATACTTTTTAAAAAAGCCATTCACACATTTTTTTTAAAAAGGGGGAAAAAATATTGGTAATATTTTTTCTGAAAGCCAGTTTCATTATTCAGTTTCATAACCAGACATATTAAAGACATCTAATAATATTGTTTGCATAACCTCTGTAGTTTCCTCTAGAACACACAACAAAGTTCACATTCCCTGGTGTATATTAGAAGATCAATACACTGTCATTGTTACACTAAATATCCCAAAGAGCTTTGCAAAACAATCAATTTGAAATTGACAATGTAGACACAAAGTGCCCATGCACTCACACAGAGAGTGCTATTAATCGCATGCAGAACTGCTCCCCAGGAAGAAATGACAAAGGAATATTTTCCTTTTGTCTAAATGTCTAATTTCCTTAAATTCATGAATTTTTGTCCTGTGGAGCATTGGATCTACAAAGTGTTTGTTCATAAAAGCCATTATCCAATATAAAATAAAGCACAAATCCCTTGCCAAATACTTATCTGATTTACTTTTTGATCCCCTCCCTCTGTTCCACTGTCCTCCCTCAGGCGCTCTTTTGTTCTCTTTCAGGGTATACACAACCTTTTTACAATCCACATATAAAATATCATCTTTCTTGCATGATGCTTCCTTGTTTCTGTAGGGGAGTCACAGAGACCTGCAGCCTTTAGCGTGTGACATCTGCACCCACTTTAGCTCTACCTAGGCCCCCATTTCACAGTCCTTCCACTGGCTGCCAGTTAACACTGAATTTGCATGTGAACTGGAGTTCATAGTACATCTGACAACAATCAGCATATATCCTGGTGTGGTGAGCATGGATAGCCAACGTGTGGCACTTCTCTTTCTGTAATGCATTGTGCAATTACTCTATTAAAGGAAATTGCTTCCTTTGAAGTTAGTATTTCAGTTCATCTTCTGGACCAGTGACATACTGCTGGGTCTCTCTGGAAGCAGCTCACTTACTCACTGCTGCATAATAAGATGACCCTGTATACATTTTTAAAAGTCTACCAGATTATATGCTCCTGTGCACACAGAGGTTTGACCATCTTTGTATATAGTTCTTGTTTATATGTTGCCCAAGTTTTCACCTTCCTTTTCCTATTCCCCACTAAGCATGTCCCTGTCCCATGTACCTAACGATCTATGCTGGCATTTATTAGTATCAGTTCAACCTCTATCTTCTGTGTGACATTCCTCTTGATGTTTGTGATTTTCCTCTTCGCACTACTTTTGCCTGTCTCTCTGTTCACCTTCCTCCTCCTACCCTCCAGTGCAAATACCGTGAGTTAAAGTCCTACCTGGAGAGTTGAATGCCTTTTGCTTATCTTCCCTACTCCTCTTTAGAACCCTTTTGTTAGAGGAACACAGGGCAGCTTTAGAATCAGAACTGAAAACAGAAGAGTTACACCAAGTGTTGAGGGCTATTTTCCCACCCAGGTATTTTATATATACAGATACATAGATGTATCAAAGCCTTTCTCTGTAATAAGTGAATCTCCTGGCCAAAGTATAGGAAAACACACTTTCCAGTGAACAGTTGCTTTGGATAAACCACTGGCCAGGACTATAGAGAGAGATACCCCATTGAGCATACTGTGTGAGCAAATAAAAGCATTTTAACAAACGTTGTGTAAATTGATAGCATTCAATAAACCAGCATGTCAAATGGTCCCAGTCAAGTGTGGCACAATACAGAACTTAAATCTGCTGCTTTTATGCTGTTAAATCCACTGCATAAAATCAGCATGGCTGAACTGCCCATGTATGTGAAGCTCCATTAAGATTAAATAAGGGAATGTGATTATTTAACGTTAATTTCTTTTCCTGCTGCGAAAGAATGGGTGTTGAGTGTAATCTGCATAGTTAGGCTGATTTAATAAAGAGAATAATAGCTTGTAAATTGAATTGCTTTGCATTAGAGAACAGTTAGGTCTAATTTAGCTGTAAAGGTGCATTGTCTAAATGCATTTATCAATGATAGCTGAAGGGAAACCAGGGGCAGTGAGATTTAAATACAATAATTTCCCCCTTTTTCTTTAAAAACAACACATATTTGTGCAGGTATGTATTGCTTAAGTTTGCAATTAATGCAGTCATAATTGCTTTAACATGTTTTGTGTTAACTTGAATATGTTTTATTATGCTTGGCCCTACTCACTCCTTTTTTTAAATACATTAAGCACTAAACAGTACACTTACATAGCAGCATTACTCAGGCCCAAACTAAAGATTGCCTTCAGATGTAATGGTATCCTGATGGCTTCAGTGACAAGAGGAACGTCATCTTTTTGTTAGCTGTTTGGGAATTACAGCTGGCAGGGGGAGTGAGCACTTCTTTCTACAAACAATTTTCCTGCCCCACTTAAGTTCAAGACAATAGTTCTGAGCCAAAGATTCCCTCCTTTCACATCTCCATTCTCAGGTTGAGTGTGTGTTTAGTGGAGGCATTTCAGTTACTTAGTGATCTTGCCAGAAAAGCTGTGATGGGATTGCACCTTTTAAACAAAGCTCTTCTTTCTTGAATACAAGCGTGCTATTTTTATTTTAGTAAGTTCTTCCAACCAGTATAATTTATTTCTCAGCTTCTGGCTCTTGTTTCCTAGCTTGTGTATTGCACATGACCCCACATACTGTTTTTTTCTAATCACCTGTGTTGCAGAACTGAGCTATTTACACTTGTTTTGAGACTCTTGCCTGTTTGATTCGTAAATGCATACCATTAGTTTACTCCTTGTTTGCTTCAACCAGGCATACTCAGAAATCACACATGATATTTTCACTAACTGAAGCCAGGGTTTCAGAAGTTTGAATCAGTTATGCTTTTTCTTTTTTCTTTTTGCATGTCTACAGATTAATTTATTTCAGGCCCTGAACTAAACTTTGTGTAACAAAGTAAGTTCTTTAACATCATGTTTCTATGCAATACGAAGAAATCACTATTCTGTATGGGGATCTTGTCAGATTTATTATGCCTATGTAGTTTTATGAGTCAGTTAATTGTTGAACAGTATAACGTAAAGGAAACATGCTTTTATTTTGCCATGTCCAACTTAGCATATTGTGTTAGGGTTCTATTACTAACCATGTGGGTGTCAATCTGTAGTTCTGCTTTTCTTGAAATTTCCTTTGGATAAGAAACCAATTTGTAGAAATGTTCAAAAGAAGAAAGAAAATGGAAGGATAAGGTACTCTGAAGACTAACTCAAGCAGATAGCTCATCAGACCAGAATAACAATTGCAATTGGTCTGGGATTGATTTTGCTACAAAGAATACTTTTCCATCACCATTTCATAGTGCCTGTATAAATAAGCCCACTAAACCTTTAGTGCAAACAAGCATACACTCTCTAAGAAAATAAACTATTGAAAAATAAACAAATCTTAAATGTTTCCCCTTTTTGTACTCGCAAGGAACATAGCTGCCAGAACTCATTGATTTCATTTGCATGTAATTCTAAGCGAAACCATGGCAAAATGAACAAATGTACAAGCCACTGCAGGGGTGATTGTGGCTTCTTTGGTCCTCCTTGCTCATTTCACTACTGCAATGTACTTTGGTAAGATAAGCTGTGGTTTGTGCATCCTCTAAACCTGGGTTGTTTGTTTGTTTGTTCTATCTAGGCAAACCAAGCCTTTGTTACAGCTTGTAGCTCATCTAGAGGTGGTGTCAGCTGAAACCTGGCTTGTGGCTTAGCCAAGCCAAACCACGGTTTAGCTTAGTGCATAGGCAAAGCGGCTGCAATCTCTCTGGGAACCCACACATTTGCTCATTCAGACGATCTAAGAGTTTGTAGTCTTACATGTGAACCAGGACTCATTCCAAGGCAAATATTTTTTGTTACATTTATATTCCGCCTTTTCTCAAAGGAAAAAAAAATATCTAGCCCTTCCCAGTCCATTTTATCCAGTCCCTCTCAGTGACTGAGAGGATTCCCTAGTCGTTGCCCAGAACTCTAAGCACTATAGCATGTTGGCTCAGACTGCCACTAGGCCATGCATTTTGGCCCATATCTTTTAATTGCTTTCAGGATGGGTTGGGGTGGCAGCCTCTGTAGATTGTAATCATCTTTGGAAATTTGCTAAATGCTATTAATTTCCCATTGAGGGAGGTTTACCCAGTTGGCAGATGGCTTCCTACTTACCACCCTCATATTTCAACAGGTACAAAAGCTCTTCTGTCCCTCCAAGTGGTAGTAGAGCCAGAGTCACAAAAGGGAACCCTGGTGCAAAACATAGACTTAGAGCCCTCTTCTTTCACCCCGGATGTTCTTATTACATGCCTGCATTCATGGAGTAGCAAAATAATAAATGTATTATATGTTTTAGTACGTTTGTATTTAATGATGATAGATTTATTAATAACCATGAATACTAATTCACTAGGCAGTGAATTGGCATTCATGGATGCTAATAAATGTATCTAACTTACGTAATCTTCTTTACCAAAAGAAATATCTTACAATCTTTGGAAATTAAGTATCATCATAGTATCTATAGTTAATAAATCACACAATACTCAGACAGGTGGCCTACTTAATTAGATTCCCAAAACAAAAACAAGGGGAAAGTATCACTTAAATTGTCAAAAGAATTTGCCAGTCAGGCTTAGTTTCTGCTAATAAGGATGATAATAATAAGGCTGGAGGCATACTTGATCCATGAGCTCTTCTTGCAGAAGTGCTTTCAATAGCTTAAGCGCTTCTGTGGCTGGTGCTGATGACATTCCTTAAAGAAGAAAAAGGAGGGCTCTGGCCCCAGAGTTAGGCCTTTTTCTTGGACCTGCAATAATTTGGCAGATGCAGAGCCAGCCAGCATACCTCTGTCACCCTCTGTCAACTATGGGGTGCAGTGGGATGACAAAGGTGCTTTCTTTTCTGCCTTACTTCACTCTGCACTTCTAAGATGCAGCATGCAGTCAAGAACAATGCCCCATCCCTTGTGACAGGGGCGTTTCCTGGTGACCACAAGGGAGAGAGTGCAAAAGGGAGGCTCTGCCCACTTTTTGCTCTGTCCCTGTGCAGCACTGAATCCACCCCAATTGAGTCAATTGTCCTCCAGAGGCAAAATATTCCACACCCATGGGCATGGGGCATTGCCAGTTTCTGTTTAGTAAATGTTATGTATTGAAGTTCTCACCCTGGGCCAGCAGGGGGATACTGTAGATAGTTATGCAAATGAAGGATCAAAGGTGACGTTCAGTGATTGGATAGTTTTAGAAAGTTGCTACAGTAACTGTTGTACTGGAGCTCTATATAAGCAGGCTGACTGAGCCCTTCAGTTCAGTTCTGTTCTGCCTCTGAATAAACAAGAGCTGTTTGAAGAATTGGTGTGTCATTTGATATGTTCGCCCACAACTTAACAGGAAAGGTGTACACACCTGAGCAAACAAATATGGGGGTGCATAATGAGCACTTTTAGAGTAATGTGTAAAATTTTATTTCCTGGCTTTTGACAAAAAATTGGCTTAAGACAATCAATGTAGAGTTTTTATCACTGATGTCATGTAGCCTTGAGTATTTTTAAACATTAGCAAAAATGCCATAGTCCAGAACTGTTGGATACATTCCCCTGAGTTAAGTTGTGTGCAGGTCATGATGGCTATATCTGTATCAGATGGCTGAACTGGTAAGTTGGGGTGGAGGTTGCCTCCAGCTTTGTGAGGTTCTGGAATAATTTGCTGCTTTGCCCCTGCATCCCTGGGCATAGCTGCAATATGACCACCCGAGTGGTCCTATTTGCCCCAGAATGCCCGGGTGCAAATAATGCTATTTCATGTATAGTGCTATTCCCATTGAACCACTGTTAGACCTGTTGAGATTACCACTCTCCTGCCACTTTTGTGCTTGTTAAAAGAAATAAAGGGAAGCAGGAAGCCCTCTGCTGGGTCACCTTAAATAGTAAGCTTTCCTCAGCCCAAAAATTGCAGGAGAAAGGGACCAACAAAAAAGGTCCAAAGAGAAACTCGTAGATAGTATTTGCCCCCACCATTAGATCTGACAGCTGCCAAACTGATTTGAATGAATGTGGGAAAGACACATCGTACCAGAATTTGGTTTAAAGCAAGTACTATTATCCCATCCCCCATGCCTGCCCTTCACAGTAATATTTTTAAATCACTGAAGTCCTGCTTCTCCTTCCCCACTGGAAGCATGTGCTGCTCATTCCAGGGCTTCCCTGTCAAACACACAATACAGATACCGTCCTTGCTCAAGGTTCATATAACAAAGATGCAGAGATAGACCTGTCGAGTGGCTGCTTCCCTCTAAACCCATTATGGAAATCTCTTTCCTTGGAGATTTAGCAAATATGAACCTGAACATCCTTTGAAAGACTTGTAAGGCATGCTTGTTTGGGATGGATTTCAGGTCTTAAGGTAATCAAGCAGAGTCTTGGGATTTTAGGTGTCCTTGAGCAAATAGTAGTCTGTTTCACTGTATATCCAACTCAGTTATTGCATGCTTATTTATTTATTACCCGTCTAAAGCTGTTGCAATTGAAACATTTACTAATAAGCCCCATTGAACATAGTGGAACTTCGTCCAGTGTGTTTTAATACATTCGTGCCACATGCCCTCAGATTGGGATGGACTGTAAATGTAAACAAATAAATTACCTGAATGATTATTACTGAACAGGCGTTTTTAGTTATTTAACAAAATTTATCGTTTGAATGTAATTAGAACTAATAAGCAATTGGGGCGGGGAGAACCCAAGCATTAAAATTGTCAATACATATTGATTTCATCAATATAGTCCCAGAATATGAATATTGATAGAAAAATATGTAACTCCTCATCATAGTATTTGTCAGTACACAACTTACTTGGGGCTTGGTTCTGTGTAAACATGTGTAAAAGCTAGCTGCTAAAGTATATCCACATTGTAACAGTTTCCATTCCATTGCAAGCACTCAAGTACGCAACTGCCATTGTGTGAAGTATCTCCGAGAAAAGCAGATAACTTTGAGACTCACAGAAGAGAGTAAAGATTACATCCAAGAGGAACAGGTGTGTCCTGCTGTCCTGTATCCAGGATCACAGTTGGCCACATACCACACAGCATAGGCTGATTAAATGTATGTCTAGACATAGTCAGGATATGGATTTGCTTGGAAATATGTGCTTCATGTCCTTTCCTTATAAAGCCAACATACTATTTCTATTTACTAATTCTCTTATCACAGAAGTAGGTTTTTGAAAAATGGTATGTATTTAAGAATATGCACATCCATGTATGTGGTGTAAAATGATTACAGGATTTTGCCTTTCTTGTGAAATAATATAGATATATCTTCTGTGTTCCATACCATTTAAATCCCAGATCTGAATATTATGGGTCTCATTCTAACTTCTAATGATAATGTTAATTTAACTCTTCATTACATTGATTGCACCGGCACTATTAAAATCCTGTCATTAGTTCCCATTAGTCTCTCTTGAACAAAGAAGGTATTTTGTAGTTTCCTGAAGGGGGGAAAAATGAGCTCATCTGACACACCAAAAGCTCACACACAAAAAGCCTAAATTTTGTTTAAAGTGCATGTGGCAGGGAAACCCTGCGTCTACAGTCAGGTAATTGATAATTTGTGAAACCTTTGTATGTGCTTGTGTGAAAAGCTTGCCAGATAGACAATCCCTTGGTGTATTGGAGTAGCATGCAGTACAGATGTAAGAGAGATCATGGTGTCACTCAGTAAGGAATCCTGTTGGTATGATTGACACATAAAGCAAGATTTTTTGCCATTCTGATATATTTTCATGTGGAGGGATACCTCAAAGGCGCACTGTTGGAATAATCCCTCCCTATTGTCATCTGTTAAGGGGATTTTTATTCTAATGAAAGCGATCTGCCTTGTGTGCAAATAAGTAGCCTTTTCTGTTTGATATGCACAGAAATTCAATCAGATGCTTAATTACATCTTAACATGAGTTCCAAACAGCTGGCTAATTCCCTTGTTTCTGATTAAAGAGATTACAAAAATAAAATTTAACATTGCATTTACATACCGCTCTAAAAGAAACATTTGCACATAAGTTTTAGTCATTTAGGAAATCCATGTCTGCTCAGCACTGGGAATCAAAGCTTTTAGCACTTGAATCACTGGGTGATGATATGGGGCTTTAGATGGAAATAGTTGGTTCATGGATCTAGCCATGGAAAATACTGACTGCTTTTTGATTGTGAAGCTAAAGACAGGGTCCTTGTTAATTTTTAAACAGTTATAACATCTACTACATTACATTTTAAAATATGTAATGATGGTAACAGTAATGGCAAGGAGTGCTTACTAATGTTCACGCACTCCAGTATATCAGTCATTCTGAGTACCTCCTCCTGCCCCTATTATTAATGAGAAGTCTATCACACACTGAAGATTCCAACATACACTTTAAAGGTAATGCTTAAGCATGTACTGTCACTTTATATAATATTCAGAGCACCATTCTTCAGGAGCAGAGTGACCACTGTCATATTGCACAGGGGAGAGTGTGGGAGGGTAGCACATGTGTTTGATGCCTTGCCTATTTCATCATATTAGGGCACTTTGAACCCAACTATCTTAGATGATATACTGTATAATGCACTGGAAGATGTGAAGTCCACGGATGTTTTGTAGCCAGGAACGACCTGTATGAGCTGAACTCTCAGGCTGTTTCAAACATCATTACTAGTGTTTGCATTTTTCTTTCATACAAATACAGTTCATTTCACAATGTGCAATAGAACTATGTACTTTTATTTTTAATGCAAAATATAATGTGAAAGGTAAAGGTAAAGGACCCCTGCATGGTTAAGTCCAGTTGAATCTGATAAAATAAATGTGATAAAATGTTACTAAGTCCACAAATACTACTACTGTACCCTCCTAGCTGAAGAATACTCATAATATTTCAGAAATCCGCTGAAGTTATCATTCTCTGAGTACCTCCAAGCATTAGATAACAATCATTCTCAATAATAGTTTATATAATGGAAGGTATGTAAAAAATAAATTGCAGCATGACTAGTCTTAACAGTGTGGTTATGGTTGAGAAAACATTTCATTATAAGCTGCTGTCTTGATAGAATGAGTGAAATTAAAGATGCATAGAACCATTTGGGTCATCTGGTATATGCAGTTTGAAGCAATGTAACATTACATGCAACATGGTATATTCTGGTTGCTTTAAAAAAAAAATCTTAAGTTTTAAAGGCAACTAAAGCCTCTAAGCATTTAAGCAAATTGCTTCAACTAATTTGGGTTTGATATGCTTATTGGTACTCATTGTAATAGACCATTATAAACTTCTGCCTAAGTTTTAAAACATTACCTGATGTACATTGTACTAAGCTGCTGTAGTAAATAGACCTATACAGTAATCCAGGGATAGCCAACATGGTTTCATACAAATATTGTTAGAATAAAACTTTGAAATCTGACCATTAGCCATTCTGGCTTGGGCTGATGGAATTTGGAGTTCCAGCAACATCAGGAGGGCATCATGTTGGCCACCTCTGCAATAATCTCTTGCCAGTGGCAGACTTTGGGTTGTCAAATTTCAGCAGCATCCTGTGTGACACTAAAGTTCAGCGCCCCCTGCCTCTCCTGCTCCGATCTACAGCATTGATGTGGCACCTCCTGCAGCACAGCGTCTAGTGTGGCTGAACTGGTCGCACTATCTTTAAACCACCTCTGGTCTTGCTGGCAGCCATACAGCTTTGATACTGTGTGAATGTCATAGTTCTTTATCTGTGGGCTGGCATCTCACATATCACATCATATTTAGTCACCATCTCAACGCCTAAATTCGTGGACAATAGAGCCACTAGGAGGAGAAGGAAAGAAGGAAAATTTGGAAATATTCCACATGATAGTTATCACACGGTTTCAAAAAATGTCTTCTGTTCTGACTATATTGCAGATTTGTTTATAGAGATTTTTGAAACATGTGCTCTGATGGTTTGGGATGTTTTCTGTACATACTTTTCAGCTGCAGGGTGTGTGTTTCAGCTATCCTTTTTATTTTTCATGTTGTAGCTTTGTATGTGATTTGATTTGGGTGTGTGTTATCCTAGCTTGCTTGGATGTAAAAAAAAAAAGTAATAGAAATACAAAATGCAAATAATAGCATGTCTCTGAATGTATATTCATATGTGAGAGTGATATTGTAGCATAAGCAATTTTGGCTTTGAGTACACTTTGAGTATAGAACTTTGTTCCCACATTTTAATCAGAAATACCTGGTCTACCCTGAATTCAGCAAATTTTATATTGCAATTTCTCTGACTGGCTGAGCTGAAAAAACTCAACTGGTTTAATGTTTGTTTTCATTGAAATCAGAAACCAGTTCAGTTTTCTGTCAAATTTCCATTGATTTTTATCCTTCTGACTAATCATTCCTGTGCTAAGCCCTAAAGGGACAAACAAAATATGCAAAAAGAGGTATACTTTTCTCTGCAAAAAAGAAAAGCAGGAAATTACTGCTGGCTGGTCTGTTTGTATGTGTATGGTCAGTTGCTGCTAATAAATTATAGAGCAACTAACAGAGAGATCTGTCTGTGAATGAAACAGAAACAGTCCCCAGTGTTGTTTAGTCATCATTTGAATTATTTATTACATCTAGGCATATCGGAATAATTTGGGTTTGCAATGGAAGGCTTTTAAAATATCAGTCCTTGCCCTACTCTGCCATCTAGTGTTCACCAATCATATTTCAGTTTTTTCAAGTGGAAGGCAACTGTAACTCTTGCCTTTAAAATCATTTATAGTAAGACTAATTTGGTGTTCAGTTATATTAAAATTTTAAAATTATAAGGCGTAAGAATAATGGTACCTGCAATATCTCTTCAACATTACAGATATTGTTGGTGCTGAATTATCTATTTCAACTAAAAATCGTCAACAAATCATCTGAAAAGTTTGCATAGTCAGAAAATGGCACATTATTTTGTGTATTTAGACAGTTATTCTTAATTTTCAAATTTGAAATGAAGCTATTAACAGAAAAATCCTGTTTCACGTGCAAAATACATGATAGGCATATAAAATGTTAGACATCTGTGGTTGGAACATATCCTGTAGCAAAAGTAAGTTACATCTACTTCTACTGTCCCTCTGGCCTTAGATTGACTGCTAGGAAATGTTATTCAGAGGAAGCCCCTGTCTAATCACTCATACCCACCTTGAATTTAAGTAGATTCTCCAGGTAAGCCTGCTCTCAGGAGGCTGCCAATATGGATGTGCCCCCTGGCTATCTCATCAGCTATCTTTCAATGACACATATCCCGGCTTTGATCAAACTCTTCGCCCTCCCTTCCACCTTTCCTTCAGCTTCCTTTAGGCTTCCATCATCTATCCACTTCAGATCCATAATTGGTGCTTTCTTTCTCACCATTCTCAAAGTTTTATGTCCAAATATCTTAAACTGCACTCACATTTCTTTCTTGCCTGACCCCTTTTGTTTCACATCCTTGAAGAGATATTAACCCTATCACAATATTACCTGTATCTTGGTTTCATACCAGTGCAAGGTATGTAGAGTTCTGTCAATTTTTCCTTTCCTTTCCTTTCCTTTCCCTCCCTCCCTTCCTTCCTCCCTTCCTTCCTCCCTTCCTTCCTTCCTTCCTTCCTTCCTTTTTAACCCAAAGTAGTTGTTTTCTTTCTCTTTTCTTTCCAGCTCAAAATTTTTCCTCAGGTTTTTCTCTCTCCTCTAGATGGAAAGATAAAATCATTTCCCCCAGGCATGTTTTGAGTTGTATAATGGAAAAGGAGGGATTAAGCAGCCTCTCTCCACACTCAGTTCTTTTGCTGCAACTTGCAGCAGGCTGCTTTGGAATTAAAAAAGCAGCAGAAGGAGAAGATTGCACAGGAGCAATCAGGAGATCAGGCAGTTCCACAAAACATTAATCAGAGTCTGTAAATGCCAGTATTAGACCTAAAGAAATGAAAAAAGGTAGAATTATAGAGTTGGGACAATGAGGATCATCTAGTCCAACCCCCTGCAGTACAGAAATCTGCAGCTGTCCCATATGGGGGAGGAACCTGCCGCCTTGGAATGATCAGCACCACAATCTAACCAGTTGAGCAATTCAGGGAATGAATGTAGATTATTCAGATTTTCCCCAAAAACACAGCATGGAACAAAGCTCCAATGATTGTGGTAGGTGAAAATTCTGGCTCCTAACTGTGAATGGCAGCCCAGGCCTCAGGACAAAAATGGCAACGTCAGCTATGACCCCCCCAAAAAATTCCAAAGCTTGTTCTTGAGTTTTGTAGATGAAATTGTAGCAGTCTTACAACATAGTCCTGTACTTATCTATTCAAAAAGAAGGTCCTGTATCTCACTGAACATTACTTGGAAAAGGTTTGTGACTTTCATCTGTTAATTTGTTTAGATTAATCTGTCTCAGGCTATAACAAATATTGATTTCATTAGCACAGTGGACAGGATCCACAGCAGCTTTCAGAAGGGCCAAAGGTATGTGAATGACATGTGCGAATACTGAAACAACCAATCCCTTTGTTATATCTGACATAGGCTCCAACTCCTAGGGGCCAAGGCAGTTTCAGCCTCTCGAATGTATTTTTTGAGGAGGCTGGGCCCTGCTCCTTTACTCCCTCAATGTCACGTCACTGCTGCTCCCCCCCAAAAAAAATCTAGAGAAGCTGGTACCTGTGATATAGTATATCACAAATTATTTTGGCAATACATACATCTAATTTCAATATGCGCTTTGTCAGAGAGCACTTTTAAATGTGGTCTTTTAAATATGATTGTGGGAGTGGGGTTATAGATATTATTATTATTATTATTATTATTATTATTATTATTATTATTATTCAGTGGTACCTCTAGTTGCGGACACAATCCGTTTGCACCCTGAAAAGTCTGCAACTAGAGCGGCGCTTTTGCGCAAGCGTGGAATGCAATAGAGCACTTCTGCACATGCGCAAAGCGCACAGAACGTTTCTGTGCATGCATGGCAAAACCTGGAAGTATACCCTTCTGAGTTTGCTGCGTTCGAAAGCTGAAAAGACACAACATGAACCTAACCCAACACGAGGTACAACTGTATTATCATTATCACCACCACCACCACCATCATTTTAATTATTATTATGTATTTGGTGTTCTTATTTTGTATTTTTATGTTCAGTTGAAGGGTGGCGTACAAATTAACAAACAAACAAACATGCAGGAAATGTTGGGCTTCCTTGCTTTCTCGGATAAATTATAAATTGGCACCTTAAAATATATGGCTGGTGAAATGTGTTTACATACATCATTTTATTTGTGTGCTTTGTTTCCATAGTTATAACCATGCTCAAGGCAGTTTACAACATGAAAAAATACTTAGTAAAGAGAACTAGTGTGGGTTCTCTTTACTATTCGCTTGTATTCCTTTGGTGGTGAGAGGGGTTTTCCTTGTCTTTATCCTTATACCTTCCTGGGCAACCAGCCAAGAGCTGCTGATAGCTTCCTGACGGTGGAGGGGTGCTCAAATATTTTATTGGGGGACCCGAAGGGACCTTAGCCCCTAGGAGTTGACTCCTATGTAGTTGGCTGTAGACCAATTAGGCAACTCCCCGCATCTCGTGATGCTGACTCATCACATGATGCTGAGTCGGCACTTCCACGTAGTGTTAGCTCCTTGGTACCCACAACGCTTACTGTGTCCTCCAAACTAGAATCTGTAGCCATGGGTTTTTCCATTACCAGTCGACTATCACTTGGTGACAACACAGAAGCAGAATTCTTTCTTATATACAGTACACTAAATCAAAGTTGGGTGGCTGGGAAGGGGGATCCCTCATCTGTAGATCTGTGCCAACTTATTGCTATAGTGATATCCTGGATCAGTATGAAAGTGTGTACTCAATGGGCTTCCAGGTGGTTGCTCTTTGCTTAATAGTTTTATTTATAGCTTATAGTTCTACTTTCTTTTATGTAGATTTTAAAAAGTCTTATTTGAATGCTGCTACTGTATTCTTATGGAACGCAGGTGGCTCTGTGGTCTAAACCACAGAGCCTAGGGCTTGCCAATCAGAAGGTCGGCGGTTCGAATCCCCGCGACGGGGTGAGCTCCCATTGCTCAGTCCCAGCTCCCATTGCTCAGTCCCAGCAGTCCCACCTAGCAGTTTGAAAGCACGTCAAAGTGCAAGTAGATAAATAGGTACCGCTCCAGCGGGAAGGTAAACAGCATTTCCATGCACTCCTCTGGTTTGCCAGAAGTGGCAACCCCAGAGTCGTCTGCGACTGGACCTAACGATCAGGGGTAAGAGGTTTCTATTCAGTAACATATACAATGTATAAAGAAAGGAAAGAAAAACTGTAGGGTGTCAGTCATATCTGATATGCTGATAGGCTGTCCTGTTCAAACCTAGAACATGTTCTAGCTAACCCCAGCCTTTCAAGAATTGGTTTTGATTAGAGATGGGTAGGTCTGCATCATTTCATTCTGTAACCATTCTGAAAACTGTTTGTTCAAATGTTAATCTCCACTGTCTTTCACTAGCACACTACAAACTTTTTTAAAAGTTCTGTGAAATATGTATCCACATATGCATCTGTTTACTTATTTGAAGCCATGAAATGTGTTTCTTGCAGGATTTTCTCTTTTCTTACTTGGATTGACAGACATAATGATCTGGTGCCAATGATTTGTTCTGTTTGTGTATTTTGCGAAGTTTCATATGCAAAGTGGCAGTTGTATACAACTAGGGTGGGAAACAAACTTGGGCATGCTCAGAAATCCACATGCAGAAACAGCCAGCCACTGTCCCCCACCCGCACCGTATGTGTAGCAAGAGGCTAACTGCAATTGAACAGACCATAGCCACAGAACAAACAGATCAGATAGACAAATGGACTAGAATTTGAATGCATATATGTGCTGTAATTCATGCGGCGGGGGGGGGGGAGAAATATTTTATTAGTGTCTGCATCTAGGAAGCACATACAAAACTAATGCTCAAATTTATATTCAGGCAGTTTTGTTTGATATAGGCAGACTATGTTATTTCATTGTGAATTTGGGTTGAAGAGAATTTTGGAAGAATCCCTGGTTGAGATTGCTGAGTTGTAAAGAGTACTCTGCCTGTGGTACTCCATGTGAAGTGCTGCTTCACCTTAGAACTGAAGAGATGGAAGGGACCCTGAGGGTTATATAGTCCAGTGTTTCCCAACCTTTTTTGGGCAAAGGCACACTTGTTTCATGAAAAAAATCTTGAGGCACACCACCATGCCAGATGGGGAAAGGTCACTTTTTACTTATGTAAAAAAAAAAAAATAGTAACAGCATAGAAGGTAATGGTTAGGCTAGCATCCCTCTTCCAAATATGCTAGGTTTTTATTTGCAGGGACTGTTCTACATGGGAAAGCATTCAGCACTGTCATTCTCCCATCTGCCATCTGAATTGGTACTATTCTGGGTCAACTTACTCTGCTGCATGTGTAGATGAAAATGGCACCAAGTGTGGGGGAGGGGGCAGAACAGGTTTCAGATACAGGATATTAAGCATACACGTACTTCAGATTGAACTGGTTGCTTGCTTTGCAAGTTTTCATTTCCCAAATGACTGCCTTGGCAAGCGCAATACCTACCAGGCTCAAGGCCGGTCTCGCGCTGCCGCTTCCCGCGCTCTCAAGGACCCGGGAGGAGGAAGGCGTGAAGGGAATCCCGAAGGCGCGAAAACCTCGCGCATGCGCAGGCCTTCCGCCTGCGACAGCCCAGTAGGCCGGCCGAAGCGAGCGGCGATGGGATGTGGGAGGGAGGGAGCTCGCCGCCCCGCGTGTGCCTATGTGGGGCACGTTACAGCCCCATGACGTCAGCGCCACGCAGGCAGCCAGGCAGGCAGACGGCGAGAGCCCCGCGCTGGGCGGCCTCTCCTCGCCGCCGCCGCCCCGCCTCTCGCCGCTCGACTCGCCCGCCTCCCTCCAGGCAACATCTCGCGGCACACCAGGCAACGTCTCGCGGCACACTAGTGTGCCGCGGAACACCGGTTGGGAAACACTGATATAGTCCACCCCACCTTGCAATGCAAGAATATTCAGGTGGCCGTATATCATATGGGCTGAGCTGTGGCACTCAAAATTACCCCCAGTAGTAGTAAACTAGGTGATGTTCTGACCAGCATGGCATGAAACCGAAACCTGCATATCTTGAGGAATTCCCAATCCATAAACAAACTGGTTTATAAATTTAAAGAAAACTAAAAACCAGCTGAATGAATGCTCTGCATTCTTACTGCTTTCTGTGAGACACAGAATAAATGGAAACATTGGGCTTCCTCAAATAAAAAAGGAACTTTTCCACAAAGACCTTAAAGTTTCATAGAGGCAGAAGCCCTGACAGGTTACCCTGAGAAGGAGGACTTGCAGCCAGAGGATCCCATCGGGCTCATGCGCATGCGCATGCACACACCAACACACGCTCTCTTCATAGCTAAAATACCTCTTGGGTGAGGTGATTAATTAAGATAAGAGGAATAGTACTTATTTAGATCGTAGTTAATTTCCCCGAAAGGACTCTTTAAGTTGCAAAGCGTGGAGGTTTCCTGAAACTTAAAGTGCCGTATTTTTCGCCCTATAGGACGCACCGGCCCATTGGGGGGGGGGGGGAATAAAGGGGGGAAAATTATCCCCTCCCCCCCAGGGCTGCACTTTGGAAGTCAAACATTTTGGAATTTAAACGGACTTCCGGAATGGATTCTGTTTGACTTCTGAGGTACGACTGTACCTAGAAATATGGCACCAAATGAGGTATACATGAGCCCACCATGTTAAGCCTTGGGTATCTGTTAGAAATGTGAGCAGAAAAGAATACTTACCTTGGAACATACCTCACTGGCTTGGGATTACCTTGGCTTGGTGCCTCAGACTAACGTCATGCTTCTCAGATCTAAGGCAGAAGTTTTCCCCACCTAATTTCCCAAAACTTTTTTCCACTGGCTACATGGAGAAAATCACCCAGCACCTATCATTTATTTTTTATGAATTTGTATAAAGTTTGTAGTCATTGTACAGTTTATGAGCAGTCAAAGCCTGCCAAATTTCAGACAAGTAGGTACAGGAATTTTGTGCTAGGCACCTTTAAAATCTGAGAAGGGATTTTTTGTTTTGTTTTAAAGGTTTGATGCCCTGCCCTGTGGTTTTGTGGGCAATTTAAAAGCTGTTGTGCTAGCATAACTGGTTGGTTGAATACCACCTCACATCTCTAAAGTTATTTACATTGGTGTGTGTGTTTTCTGCAGTAAGTCCTGGAGAGCAGACATAGGCAAACTCTGACCCTCCAGATGTTTGGGACTACAATTCCCATGATCCATGACCACTGGTCCTGTTAGCTAGAGATGATGGGAATTGTAGTCCCAAACATCTGGAGGGCCAGAGTTTGCTTATGCCTGCTATAGAGTTTAGGTAAGGTTTACATGTATAGTACTGATACATACATATTGATTTGCCCTTCTTTTTGAAAGGATAACGAAAATGAAGAAGGATTTAGAAGAAAATAGGGAAAGGAAAGAAAAAATAACAAGAAGAATAGCTAGACATGGCATTGATGGTGTAATGGGGTTGGTTACTACAAGGAAAGTAGTTGGTCTTCTATGCTGTGGCTGCACTGAGATTTTTTTAAAAAAATCTGCTGGGTATTTTGAAATATAACTTCACTAGCTCTTTTCATATAACTTTTAATTCATGAGCTGTGAAAGCTAAGAGGGATTTCACCAACTGATCTCTACCAGAGGACCTAGTAGCAACTTCCCTCTTTTTCAGTATAGTTCATTTGGTTAGGATAGCATAATGTAAATCCAGTACTTTTTTCCAAAAAATGTTAAGGGATACTCTAATTTTGACTCAAGAAAACCACCATTTTATAGTTCAAATCGGGGGAAATAAATACAGTAAATGGACAAAAGTACAAAAATTCAAAAAATGTTTAGGGGTACCCCTGTATCCCCCCAGAAAAAAAGCACTGTATAAATCTGTTGCAGGCATTATTATATGGCTCTTTAGTCACATAATAAAAACTCTAATTATTATTATTTTTTTGAGATAGCATGGCTTAAATATCAAGTGCATATATGCAGCATTTACAAAGATTTCTTTCCCCTGGGTCTAAAAAGCATGTCAATGACATTTCAGAATAATCCTCCAGTTCTAAAGGCACACAAACCTGGAGAATATATTACATGAGCAATCAACAGCTGCAGAATAACAAGTCAAGGTACTAAAAAAATTAAACATCATGTGTTTTTATAATAAATATGAAAGGATTTTAAAACTTTTCAGGAATAAGTCTATAGCCTATAGAATATACAATGATAATCTCATGTGACTTTACTGTAAAGCAAGCGCTGTGTATAGTATCACATCAGAGTATTGTAAAATAACTACCTGTACTCAGGGGATTTATCTTTAAAAAGCTGGCTGCACCGCAACAATGAAATACAATAATATGGGTGCCCCAAACCATTATATCCTGGAGATGAAGATAGTTTACAACATGTGTGCTTCAGAAAGCATGCCAAATGTGTTCTAATTTGCAAAATCTTCTTCAGTTGCATATAGTTGAGAAAGGGTACCTCCTTGTGCAGCAGCTCAGAAAGCAAATTCTATTTATCCATCTTTCTTTTGTCAGGATTTCTTGTGCAGTTCATGCCTGCTATGGAAAATAAACCACACAAGTTGATCCTTGTGAGGAGTTGCTTGCACAATGCAATTAAACAGAGCAGCACTGGAAAAGTATTTCATGCATATACACGTGCAACAACAAGAAAAGTCCACTAGAGGGCAACATGTGATAGGCTTAGGTTTTTTAAGCGTTTTGCTGTAAACTGCAACAGTCTTTTATTCAGTAGATGTGGGTGAAGTTCATTGATTCAGTACTTAGCATTCTCCTGTATTAATTGGTATTGTTATCTGTCCTTAACACATTGATATGTGTTAATAGAAACCCTTTCTGTTCTATTAGGTTGTGAACATGGGCACTGGTGTGTGTATGTAATTAATTACAATTAAATTTTAATGTGTGCTTCAGTTTATCACTTGGACTGCCTTATTCCTAGTATTCTTGTCCAGAAAATGATTTACCAGTTAAAAGGCATGCTTGAAATGTCAGTAATAAGGTTTTACATTAAGAGTATGTGTGGAGTCATGCTGGAGACTGGCATTACTGACAGACTCCTTGAAAATAGATTGAAAATATTAATCAAATGTTTCAGAAATAATCACTTTGCACTTCAAAGAATATTTACTTCTAAAATATTAATAGCTTTTCATGTGAGATGCCATTCAGTGGGTACAGGGCTGGCCTTCCCCATACAATGTAAAACTTAAATGTGTAGGTAGTTCTGTTGCAGTTGGTTATGCTATTCATGGAGTAAACTCTGCTTTTTGTCTTGACAAATTCTTGCATAGTTCATCCCAGAACAATGATATCATTTCAACTCAGAATGGTTAATCTGATTAATAGCTGCTCTAAATTTTAAACGCTTTAAATTGTTTCCATGGAAAACTGGTAAGAACATCCTATTCATTATTTCAGCAAGAAAACTTGCTGCAAAGTCATGCTTCACGGCTGAAGCTTCATAAAATTAGTTTTTGAAAACCTAATGTATATATATTTTCTTTTCTATTTACCAACCAGCACATGGATCCGCTTATATTGTTGTAGCTAATGTCTAAATCTTGTTTCTACAGAGCCAGAAGTTTCCTAAAAGTTTTCTTAAATATCATAAGCTCTGTCAAGATCACTCTGTGATCTTGCGGAACCTTGTATGACACTGTTTATGAATTTAGGCCCACTGAGACCCTTTACAAGTTCTCTGGAAGCTGAACATCTGAGTCGTGAAATTCTACAGAAACAAACTTTGAGATTAGTAGACAGGTAGAAGTAAATCCTGTTCCCGCGGCCAAAAGTTTGGTAACGTCAAACGTATTAGAATAAATATTATATCAATGAACGGGAGAAAACTGGATGTGATGTTGGCTGCTTACCTGTCAGCTGAGGAGAAGCAGTGGTTGCGGTCCAGTGGGGCTGCAGCGCTGGGGTGAACTTCTGGCTTTTGTGTGGCTGGGGAATGTCGTCACTTCCTCCTCTGCTGGCTGCACTGACTGCTGGAGCTCGCCTGTGGTTGCAGCCAATCGCCGGTGAGCTTGGGGGCACGATTTAAGGAGCAGACCAGATGGAAAACTTCTGTCTTCTTCCTGGGTATAAAAGCCAGCCAGTTGAGCCACCCAACGCTTTATGTGTAGGACTGCCTGAGGATAAATGCATTTAATTTTGCCACTAGGATGTATTTACCACTCCAGCCAATGTTATCAGATTGGTGTAGTAAAACATCTATTTATTTTTTTCAGAGAAAGGTGGAAAAGGTGTGGGGTGTTAGTAGGCTGGCATAAGCCGTAGTTCTCTAACCAAGGACACTTTTCTCACAAGAAAACACCTCAGAAAGCCATTAACATGTTAACATTGGTTCTCAGTTGTAATACAGTTTTTTCCTAGATTTACAATATTTTTACTTTAAATGTTAATTTGTTTTTTGCAATTGAAAATAACCCACCATACAGTGGAAATCTCAAGGAGGTAGCAAATATACCTACAAAACCATTAGTGGGATTTCGTGCTCCCCCCCCCTGCAAACACATTAAGATCTCCAATAAAAATTCTACCTAGCAGTAACACTTTTTTCAGACCTGACCACATAGTCTGTTGTCCTGAAACCACAATTCAATGAGAAATGAGTAAGGAATTTCAGATATTTATAATAACATGCAATATATTTTTCAGGAATATATTTGAGGTGTGAAAAATCTTTTGTCGGTTTTCTTTAACAATAATAAAAAAACCACCACTGAGATGATAATTTGAGTTAAACAAAATTTTGCTGTTAGCTCTGCTCCTGCCACAGTGCACCAGCTGAAAATATTTGTTTCTGGGTTTGCTTTTGGGGGGGATGCAGAATAGTCCTGTGAATCTGGCTAACTAGCTGGGGGGATAACCTTAGTTCTCATTTTATAAACAGAGCATTGACTTCTACATTGAATGCTAGCATTTATTTTTCCAACATGATTAATTATTATCCACCTATATTTTTTTGTAGCAAAGTCTACCATCTTGGCTGATGACTGAGGATAAAAAACAGCCTTTTTATTTCTTTTAAGAAATCTAGAACAGGTGGGTTATCTGTGGAAATATTTTCTTGCTGACTGTCAAAAAATTCAGTGTGATACACTGCTGTTTTATTGTGTGAATCTATTTTCATTGACAACAGCCTGACCTAGAAGCTGATACAGGCATTTCTTTATTGTTATTTAAATTAAGTAAATAAACTGGCAGATTCCTAACTGAGTTGTACTGCGTGTCAAGGACCAATCTTCTGCAAGTTTTAAATTGACACTTAAGTGTGAATTTTGTATATTCAATAGTCTGGGAGAAAGTGCCCAATTAACATTTTGACAAAAGCTCATATTGAGGACATGAAGGAACATTAATTCCAGAGAAAATTGGCGCTTAGAGAAACCATTGTTTGGCAGTTTATGATTATTTATGGTAAGAGGAAAACGTGAACTAGACATAACCGATATACACACATGCAAAAATCACTACTGGAAAAATGATAGATGCAAAGTAAGGGAATTTCCAACTTTTTAATCATTGAATCTGAGAATGGTATAAAATGCATAAAAGAAACCCAAGTTAAAAATGCTAACTGAACATGTGCAGAAGGGAGAGCAGGATGCACCGAATCATGGTCACTGATGCTCACCTTTGTATATGTTGTCTAAAAAAGGACGCGGGTGGCACTGTGGTCTAAACCACTGAGCCTCTTGGGCTTGCCAATCAGAAGGTCAGTAGTTTGAATCCCCGTGATGGGGTGAGCACCCATTGCTCTGTCCCGACTTCTGCCAACCTAGCACTTCAAAATCATGCCAGTGCAAGTAGGTACTGCTGCAGCGGGAAGGTAAACGGCATTTCCATGTGCTCTGGCACTCGTCACGGTCCTTCATGTGCCAGTAGCAGTTTAGTCATGCTGGCCACATGACCTGGAAAACTGTCTGTGGACAAACACTGGCTCCCTCAGCCTGAAAGTGAGATGAGCACAGCAACCCCATAGTCGCCTTTGACTGGACTTAACCATCCATGGTCCTTTACCTTTACCTTTAAAAGCACATGCACATACAAACTGTATGCAGCTGAGAAATCTGGAATTTTGGATAGGTATACACAATCCTGCGGGCCATTTTGATAAGTGGTTTGGGCTGACCACTTGTCAGCCACCTGACATCACCATGACATCAGGTACAACACGTGTCCCTGCAAACTCCACTTTTGTCAGGGAGTCCTATCTTTGCCTGCGCCACAGCTGCCATAAGCAGCGGAAGTTCTGGCCACCCTATTCTGTGTGCTCAAATGCCACAACAGTGCATTTATGGCATACAAGGGTTCTCCCCCTCTTCCTTTAATCTCAAGAACCTATGAGGTAGGTTAGGCTGAGGTGATTGGCCCAAGGTTACCCAGTGAGCTTCATGGTTTAATGGGGATTTGAACCTCAGTCTCCTAGGTCTTATTCTGACATTCTAACCACCACACTATTATTAGCTTGACAGCTACTGTTAGCTGCAAATAAAAGTGAAAGAGCCCTGCCAGGTCTTACGCATATTGTATCCTATCTGCTGAGTTAATTAGCATCTCATATGAACGAGTTTTGGTTAAACATGTTTGTGTTCCATTACATATGTTATTCTCCACTCTTTAATTCTTAGTCTTTTTCTAATTAGAAAAAAAGATATATGCCCCATATACATTAATCAGTCATTACTATTTTCTATAAATTCATTCAATTTGTTAGATTGTTCTCTTTTAAAAATTTTTTTATTCAGATAACTATTCATTTTCCACCTAAAAGGGACATATTTATGTTCCTGTGTTGATTTTTTTAAAAACCCAGGCTAAACCATACTCTTGCTTTCAGTGGTACACATTCTGGTTTTGTTTTATCTTTTTCTTCCATGATGGAACAGAAGACATAATAATTATTTCATATTCTATATGAGTAGTTCTGTTGATATTTCTATAGGATCAGGACCATTCTTTGCAATGCTAGTCATGCAATTATTAAATAGTTAAATTTCAGATATGCTAATACATAGTAAGAAAGACTTGTTTAAAAATGCTAATACCAAGTAAGTAAAATCATTGAGCTAATTTGTAGAATATATGCTTTCCATGATATGCATTCTCTTGAATTTCTATTGAGAGCTACTTCCAGTATAGAAGTCCTTTTAAAATCCAGCCCACCCTCTCCTATTTTTTAGCATTCTTACAAACAAATAAGCTGTCTTTTATACATCAATTGATGTGAGAGCTATACACTTCCTAATCCAAGGGTAAGTTTCATGGACTTTTTTCAATAGCTGGACTATACATTTGATATATTATAGAACAAAAAACCTATAATAAAACCTAATGGGACTGTCCCTTTAAATTACAAAGACAAAGGAATCGATGCAACTCATTTCACATTTTAAATGAGGTGCCGTTATTTAGCACCATAATGCAGGACAAATAATTGATAATGAATTGCACAGAATGTGTTGATGATTAATTAGTTAAAGGCCAATCATGAAAAATACCTCAAGGGACAGCTGAACTAATTGTACAGGATCTTATATTAATAAGTTTTTTGTTTTTTGTTTTTAACTTTTTCATCACATGCCACTCCCTGGTTAATTTCTATAAAATCAGAACTGAGTCAAATAGATAAATGTCCAGGTCACCGACTTAAATCACAGTAGCTGAACATCCACCTACCTATAAGTTGACCACAAAGATTTGAATTATTTATTTATTTATACATACATACATACATACATACATACATACCCCACCCATCTGGCTGGGCCTCCCCATCCACTCTGGGCAGCTTCCAACAAAATATTAAAATATAGTGGTCTATTAAACATTTAAAGCTTCCCTAGACAGAGGTGCCTTCAGATGTCTTCTAAAAGTCTGACAGTTCTTCTCTTTGACATCTGGTGGGAGGGTGTTCCACAGGGTGGGTGCCACTACCGAGAAGGCCCTCTGCCTGGTACCCTGTAACTTGGCTTCTCGCAGTGAGGGAATCACTAGAAGGCCCTTGGCGCTGGACCTCAGTGTCTGGGCAGAATGACGGGGGTGGAGATGGTCCTTCAGGTATACTGGACCAAGGTCATTTAGGGCTTTAAAGGTCAGCACCAACACTTTGAATTTTGCTCAGAAACATACTAGGAGCCAATGTAGATCTTTCAAGAGCGGTGTCATGTGGTCTCAGCGGCTGCTCCCAGTCACCAGTCTAGCTGCCGCATTCTGGATTAGTTGTAGTTTCCGGATCACCTTCAAAGGTAGCCCCACATAGAGTGCATTTCAGTAATCCAAGCGAGAAATAACCAGAGCATGCACCACTCTGGCGAGACAGTCTGCTGGCAGGTAGTGTCTCAGCCTGTGTACCAGATGGAGCTGGTAAACAGCTGCCCTGGACACAGAATTGACCTGCGCCTCCATGGACAGCTGTGAGTCCAAAATGACTCCCAGGCTGCACACCTGGTTCTTCAGGGGCACAGTTACCCCATTCAGGACCGGATTCAACCTCAATCCGTTAGCCGCCATCCATCCTCCAACCGCCTCCAGACACTCACACAGGACCTTCACCGCCTTCACTGGTTCTGATTTGAAAGAGAGGTAGAGCTGGGTATCATCCGCATACTGATGAACACACAACCCAAACCCCCTGATGATCTCTCCCAGCAGCTGCATGTAGATGTTAAAAAGCCTTAATGCAATTACCGTACTTACGAGCCAGTGAGTTCTTGATTAAAGCCAATGATGCATCACAGAACCTTTCATAATAATAAATATATGGAATTTTTTAGGCACTACATAAATTGACTTCCAGTTTTCTGCCAGTTATTTGGAAGAGAGAAGAAGAAGAGTTTTGGATTTGATATCCCGCTTTATCACTACCCTTAGGAGTCTCAAAGCGGCTAACAATCTCCTTTCCCTTTCTCCCCCACAACAAACACCCTGTGAGGTGAGCAAGGCTGAGACACCATGATAAACATTATTTAATCAGGATTGGTGAACCTTTTTCAGCCCAACAGCTGCATTTTCTCATGGGCAACCTTCCAGCAGCTGTGCGTCAGTAGTCCACCCCTTTTGCCTTCCTCCCTGTTCTTTGTCCTTTTTCTCTCCTGCTCAGCCAGCCATTCAGTTTATTCTCTTTCTTTCCTCCCCTCCAACTCTGCTACAGCCTTGTACCAACTTTTCCTCCCCTATGTGCCTATGCAGCAATTAAAACTAAAGGCTCCAGCATCACCAGGGTAAGCAAGTGAGGAGGTGCTGGGTGGGCGGTGGCACTGACACCCTTCTGGAAATGGATTGAGGTGGTGGTCCCCAGCCCACCAGTGTCTTTGATAATACAGTATTGCTTCTACAATTCATTGTGTAACAATGTGTATGACACCAGTAACACATTGCATTCCAGCCAAAGGTCAAAATGCTTTGCTAGATGTACCTGCATGTTGCACCAATGAAAGTGTGTGCTAAGGCTAGTTGGGGTCATTTAAAGCAAAGGGACCACAGCTGCATAGCTCTGTTCTGCATCTAGATTAGGACACAGCCATAACTGCTTCAACACAACCTCTGCACAAGCCATATCCTAGAATTAGGCAATAAAATAAAAAATATTAACTAAAGGTCAAGTGCAATGTTTTACACAGCTTCTACTTCTCATTTTTGGGGGCATTGCTTCAGGGAAGTTACAGATTTTGTTGTCCTATTTGAGCAACTTTATTGTTCTTTTTCTTTCACCTTTGCATGCCACTTCATTTTAGCACTGGAATGTTTTCTGTTGAGCTTAAAAAAACCTGACAATTGATGGGAAGGTTGGATAAATTGCAGCCATGTTTGTGCAGTTGAGTATTTAGTGTATAATAATATTTCCATGGCTATTTCTTCCTGCAGAGCAGGGCTAGCATCAATTATTAATGTATAATGCGTAAAACTCGTGATAGTTTTCTTTGTCCTTATATAACCTTTCTTGCAATAATATTATTGATAGCAATCTAAATTTTAAAAGGCAGTTTCTCAAACATCAATATGATGTTGCAAGTAATAAGTTGGAACGCTGGTTGCATTCAGACAACCATATCTCAGCTTATTTTGCCTGCACACATCACCCCTTCATGTTCATCCACAATTAAGCCAACGCTGTTCTAATTAACCATAGTTTCCTTTTTGATGAAGATCTATTAAAGCCACTCAGAGGCAGCTTTGAAATGTGTGCAAGTGCATATTCTGCTGTGGGATGGCTCCTACATTCCTGGAGCACCTGCCGATGGACCACTGAGAGTGTTCCCTCAGTGTTGCTGGGAAATGTTTGACAATGTTTGGAGGGGTTTTTTGGGGGGGGCTTGAATCCTGTAAACCTAATTTCCCCAGCAAGCTCCACCCACATGTATGCATATCTCACATGTGTGTGCATGTACGGTATAAACATGCCTCCCACCCTAGCTGTGTCAAGCTGAAAGGACACAGAATCCCACCCCTGGTTGTGCCAAGCAGGAAGGGCACAAAAAATCCTGGAGTTCTGCTTTGCATTCCCAACAGCTCCCCACACTCACCCATATCTCTCGGTAATCAAATTTTATTCTTTCACATAGAAAGTAGTAAACAGAGGTCACTATCTGTTGCTTCAAAGGTTTTGTGTAGTTATTTACTTATTGCAAGCAAATATTAGTTCATATTTGTACGAAAACTCGTTTTACCTAATGTATACCTAAACCCAAAAGAGTGTTCTTTTGTTCTTATGTTGCTTTAAGATTCTTTGTGCAACAATTTGACTAAAGTCAATAGCCTCCTGTTGTGTTCAGTGGCAGTCAGACCTCATTCCAAAGGGATAATATTTTGTTTCTTTGGTGAGAGCTTTTTTATCTGGTATGTATCAAACTACAGTAACTTGTTTCATTGGAGAGTCCAGGCTTTTTTGTTAAAAATTGTGATTTTAACCAGCTTTGAATTGAAGAAGGATTGCTAATATAAACAGACTTTAATAAAAATACAATTTATATCTGGTTCCAAACTGTGGAAGCAATTCTTTTGTAATCATTTCTTTGAAGTTTAGAATTTTCTATATACGGTATTTTTTCTGTGATTTTACAGCTTGCACCACAATATTTCAGTTTATTTCAGAGATCTGGAGGATTATTCTGAAATGTCATTGACATGCTTTTGACACCCAGGGGAAAGAAATCTTTGTAAATGCTGCATATATGCACTTGATATTTAAGCCATGCTATCTCCAAAAAAAAATTAATTAGAGTTTTTATTATGTGACTAAAGAGCCATATAATACTGTCTGACTCTGACATCTGGTTTCATTTATGCATTTAACAGACTACCAACCCCTCAAAGGTTCCTGAAGACCTGGTATTGTGTGCATATTCTCTAGGGACAGGGTTTTGCAAGAGCTTTTTTTTACCCTTTTGGTGGAAGATCTCCACATAAGGTGTGGTTATATGACAAAGGAATTGAATCATTGCACCAGCATTCATTTATTGTTATATAAAGGGATGAACAGATCAAATATCTGAATTGTTAGTATTTAAATATGTTCCTTTTTTGGTCATTTCTTTGATATACTCTAGAAACTTATACACAAATGCCCCCCAATTAATTGATACGTATAAATTTGGAGTGTGTGTGTGTTCCCATTCACTTTTCTTGAGTTATGGTGCATACCAGAGAGATGTGTCTTCTATTTCACACATTATATATTTAAGGAGCATCCATAATGTATTTTGTGTGTGTTGCTAATGCAACATTTAGAAGAAAACATGAGTATTCAGCTTCATTTATCATATAAATTCAATGTGCCAGAGATCCAGGATTTGTGTACATATTGATAAATGCATGAATTTTTGAAGTAGCTATTCTTTTAGCTACAATTACTTTTCTTTATATTTTATTATATTTTGGTTGGTCTCAATTCTGACAAATGCTACCGCACAATCTAATCCTGTGTGCTGTTTATGAGTGACTGAACCAACCAACCACTTTTTGAGAGCTGATTGAATAGTGTCCACCATTATAAGGCTATGCAGATTATACATGGAATTAGTTTGGTATCTATTAGTTTAGCTTCAAAATAAGGACAGCTTACCTCCTGCAGTTGAGTGCTACTTCCCATATGATAAGCTGTGAGCGGCACATCTCCTTTGTGATAAGATGTGTTGTCTGTAGGTTTTGTAAATATGCACAAGAGACTAGTGAGTTCCTTTTTGGTATGCTACAAGACGTGGCACACATCTGGAGAAAGTGGGCACAACTGGGCCAAAGAGAACCCAAGAGTTATTTAAACAAGGAAGTCCAGGGGATGACATCACACCCTCCCTTGCATTACAGGGGTGGGACTAGCTGGTCACCTCTTGGGCCAAATAGGAATTCTCCCTTTGATCAAATTGGTTTCTGGAATGTTGGGTGTGGGGTAGCTCACTTTACACTGCATGCATGAGTTTCTGCTCAGGGGCTAGTTCAGTTTTATTAATATTAAATAGGTCTCAAATGACTTTGGGTGAAACTATGGGTGTTTGTTAGCTCCCCAATCCACGATGTGGAGGGTGAGGATGAATTTCTTGTGGCTGCTCAGTTTAGGGAAGCTATGGGAATCCAATAGAATCGTGTTTGCCAAATTTGTTTGGGACACTTGGGTGGCAGGTATATCTTGTATTTGTGAGAGATACAGACAGCTGCTGCTCTAGGGCTCTAAGCAAGGCTTGCACCATCATATTCGGTCTACTGTTTGGTGTTGTCTCACAATCCATATAGCTTAAACACCCACACTTTGAATAGGCAGGTTAGCGAACCTGCAAATCCTATAATTTCTTCTGCAGAAATTATAACAATTCTAACAACCCACCCCACCCCCCAAAAAATTCATTATTCATGGTACTGTTAAGACAGATAGGAACACTGCCAACTAATTTTCATTCAGTGAGTAAATGGCCTCCCTATTTTCTCTCAAGCCAGCCTTTAAACCCAGAATGGCTGCCATGAGTTAATCCATGAAATAAAGTACTGACATCGCACAGTAGTGGCAAATTTTATAGACTACTGCATTACCCTCTTAAACACTGAGCCACTTGTGTTCTGGTTACAATTTCAATCAATTTTACAGCTGACTCTGTAATACAGATTCATGCTTGTAGACCTTCTGTCAGACCACTTCTCCCAAATATTTCCAGGTTTTTTTCCATTGCTTTCTTTTACATATTTCCATAACTTCTGGATAAGACTTTTCTCCTTATTATGCCATATCAAAACCTTGGCTGAATGGTATGATATTTATTATGGTTATGAAGATTAAGGAATTTTAGTTTAGGCAGAATTTTTAATCTGATAATTATATGACCTTCTGGGTGTGCTTACATGGTCAATCATACTGGGTCTGTGGTTGCTTTTTCCTGGTCAGCCTGGAAACTTATCCCTATTGGGCATTTGCCACCCACATGAAACAGATCATTCCTACCTGAAGGTGGTAACCATTAGGCAGTATATTTTTTTACTTTCTAGAAATGCTATACATTTAGCTGTTTGTACTCTCTGCAACCACATACATCTTACAAGGTTTTCTTTCTTTTGCCTGATCCCACCACTTATTTTAGTCTTCTACGTTCCCACTTTGATCTCATTTATTTTTACTCATTCTTCTCATTATCTTTGGATGCATCAGGCAAAACTCTGGTCTCTACCTCACAAGCTCCTACCTACCACTTTTCATTCACAGAGCTATTCCATATCTTCCACCTTTTACTCGAATATAATGCTAACCTTTTTTGGCCAAGTTACGTTGCAAAAATTAAGGTGTGCATTAGATTCAATGACGCATTTACATTTGCCAGGAAGGTTCTGAAAATGGAGGTGCTCATTAGATTCGATGGCACATTAGACTCAAGTAAATACGGTAGGTGTATGAAGACACTTAAATAAGTTTACTTGGTGCAAAAAATACACAGTCAAGAATGCTCTACGTAGTAATTTTAAAATGCTAAATATATTTCACTTTTTAAGAGATTCACAACACAATGATTAGATTGATGTCGGCAATTGCCATTACTTTTACAAGGCAATTTTCAACTTCTTAAATTACACTGGCTATGCAAAGCTTATATGAGTCTCTCCCCGCCCCCCTACTAACGGTTTAATGCTGTTGGAGTTTAGAGCAGTAGTTATCAAACTTTTTTCTCTGGGCCACACTTTCAGAATAAAAATGTACTTGTGACACTCCAGTTTTTTTATTGAGAAGAACTACATTGGGAAACAAAAAGAAACAACTACTTACCAGTGCTTGATTTATAACATAGAACACGACTTTATACTGATAATGTGATCATGGGACATCCAAAAAGTATAAAACAGTGCAGCTACATAAGAACATGAATCATTCCCAAAATTTAATTCTAAAAGAGCCTCAGTGAGAAGTGTGAGATTGCTTTTGCTGGGTAATCTCATTTATATTAGGTCTAATTTGAGACAAACAAACTCTCATCTCCATATCTACACAAAGAAGCCATTCTCTTTTCCCTGTTCTCTGTTCATAACAGTATGTCTTGGAGAACTCTTGAAGAAGAGCCAATGCTGTTTTCCAGCACTCTGTTTGAACAGCGATTCCCAATCACAACTAGGATCGTCCTCAATATCACTTAATGTTCTTGCTCTCATTTTGAAAAGATATCTACCAACATTCTGCAAATAATTAAAAAATATATACTATATTATACTACACTGAAATGTTTAATTGTTTCTTTGCTTGTACTTGAATCTTCCTGCCACGCTGCTCCTGTGATTCCAGTGTCCCGCTTTTCCTTAGGATGTCCCTATTTTCATCGGATAAATGTTGGGGGGTATGCGGTAGTACTACATATTACTGTTTAAAGCAAGCAAAAGAAGCTGAAGAGGGGTGGGTTGTATTCTGAAAACGCAAATGAAAGTCTCTTCACTGTGTGGATAGTTTTGCTTTTCGAGCTCTTACCTCATGAAGCAATGGAACAAATTTGGGTTATTGTGTTTGGACATAAACCACAGTTGACATAAGTCAATATTCAAAGCCAAGTGCAAGCCATAGTTTCAGATTGAGGTGTGTTGCCCCAAACAAACCACCCTTAGTCACCCTGGTCATGTTTAGACATGTAAATAAGCCAGAATTAGCCAAGCAGACTAGTTTAATGTCGTGACCAGCCTTTTTCAAACTTGGGTCCCCAGATATTGTTGGTCTACAACTCCAATTATCCCTGACCACTGGTCCTGCTTAAGCTAAGGATGATGGGAGTTGTAGTCCAACAACGTATGGGAACCCAAAATTTAAAAAGAATAATCTAAGCCCATTCCAATCTGAGTCTTTCTTTGCTGCCTTAATGGGTGACCTTTATCAGGAGAGGAATGGAGGACTCAACATCCCATCAGCCATAATAGCCTTCTGGACTGTTGATGGGCATGAAGTGCAGCATTCTGCAGTGGTTCTGGTCTTATCTCCAGAGACAGTTCCAGAAGGTAAGATTGGATGAGCGCTTCTCACCTCCCACCCCCGGGTTTTTGAGCTATTAATATCCATAAATTCATGCATATCAACCCACAGTAACCTTGAAGCAACTTATAAATCTGGCCCTTATTTCACAGTAGCATTTCAAACTATGTTAGACAAGATATGCAAAGAAATTACCGTATTTTTTGCTCTATAAGACTCACCTTTTCCCTCCTAAAAAGTAAGGGGTTAGGGTTAGGGTGTGCGTCTTATAGAGTGAATGCAGGCTGCGCAGCTATCCCAGAAGCCAGAACAGCAAGAGGGATTGCTGCTTTCACTGCACAGCGATCCCTCTTGCTGTTCTGGCTTCTGAGATTCAGAATTTTTTCCCTCTTGCTTCAAGGTTACTGTGGGTTGATATGCATGAATTTATGGATATTAATGTGAATTTTTGGTGACTGAGAGAGCCAGTCATTCTTAATCTTAAAGTTTCATGATTTTTCAGGTGCTAGTGCCAAATGCTTGTGCATTTCAAAATGTATGTGCACACACATATATCTTGGTCATTCCATCAGTCAATGTATGCATTTATTGTGTCAGCACTTATAATATTTACAGCTGCCAGCTGGCAGATGCAAAGGAATTTGCCATTAAAATCATAGTTGTTCTTTAGATTGCAAAAATCTAAAGAGTTTGCAATAATACATACATGTGAACACGTGTTCAAAAATGTCATTGCCAGTTTCTAATGGTTAATTGTCTCTTGGTGTCTGCTTAATTCCAAGTAGTATTAAATAATATTTGCTCAGGTAAAAGAATATATGGCTAGACTTTTAACCTTAGTAAAGTCCCTGAAGGACTACTATCAATGGTTTTAAAAGAATCTATTGACTTATGTAAGTGAGTTTCATGCTGCAGCCATGAGACCCTAAAACTCTGAATGTGGTAGGAATTCTTAACAAATCTCAAGATGTCCCTGAAAATATTGCTTTTTAGTCTATAACACCTTAAACAAACAGACGTGCTCAAGAGACCTCCTTACTGCATGCACTATACTGCCATATTGTGCACTCATAATCACTGAAGTGTTTTCACGACCTTCCTAAGGAAAAGAAACCTTCCTTGGGGGGGGGGGGACCCTTTAGTCAGTGAATCATCACACCTTTATTCATAAAGGGTTTTTGTTAATTTTTGTAATTGACTCTCCCTCCCTCCCTTTCTCTCTGTTTCAAGCTACTGCTGTTTTTATTCCATAAATTTCAGTTAAAAGGAGACAGTACATATTTAACTCGCTGGAGCATTGTCACCATTTTTTCCATAGAAGTGTTTGGTAGACTGGAAATCCAAAATTTAAAAGTATCAAGTCTAATACTGGGGTTTGTTATTCCCATAACTTGAACATTTTAATTTCATATGTGTTGTACCAAATTTTCAGTAATTTTGGTTCTTGGGAAGGGGCATACAGAATGTTGTGAGAAAACCTGCTTTAGTTTCATTTTTAACCTGTTCACAGCTGTGATGTGCTTCTGCTTCAGCTCAGCTTTTAAGGTTTCTTTTTCTTCATTGTGTGATTTCAGCATATCAGAGATTACAAAGTAAACATAATGGCGCCAAATATTCAGTGAGTTAACTACATAACGTATGGGGTGGATTAGGATCCTCCAATGTTCAAAACCCAAATTGGGGTGCAGTGTGGGGTTATTTATTTATTTATTTATTTTAAATAAATGCATGTGGTACTTTTCATGGGCAACTGGGTGTTCCACCCTTTCTTCCAGTGGTGTCAGAACCTTTTATTATCTTTTTAACTACACAATTTTATACTACCACAACTCTGAGAATGCAGTTACAAATTTGGAAATAAGGAAGAAGGCGTTTTCTTACCCTTTGGCTATCTGGAGAAGCACCATTGTCTTTTATAGTTTACAATGCAGCATTTTCAGCATTCTCCTGAACTCACTTCATTTCAGCAGTGGAGAGAGAATGTGAGAGCAGATTGTGTAGTATATTGGTCTGAGAGGCACAACACTCAAGCTTCAGTCCCTACAGATCTGTATAGTTTGTCATAGACCAGTGTAGGGCTGTTGCCAGCTGTCCTTTATTCAATGTGATTATGTACACAGGAAAATGATGTAAGGAAAAAAAGAGAGGTTGCCAGTGAAAAGAGCAACAAAGTAAACGTGACAATTCAGTCAAATCAGATGCCCCCAGAAAAGCCAGTCTCCCAGTTTGCTAACTTAAAGCCTGTAGTCACCACGTCTTCTATGGGCTGTGTGTGTGTAGATAGATAGATAGATAGATAGATAGATAGATAGATAGATAGATGATAGATAGATAGATGATAGATAGATAGATAGAGAGATAGATAGATGATAGATAGATAGATGATAGATAGATAGATAGATAGATAGATAGATAGATAGATAGATAGATAGATAGATATAGATAGATGATAGATGATAGATAGATAGATTAGCTAGATAGATAGATGATAGATAGATAGATAGATAGATAGATAGATAGATAGATAGATAGATGGATGATAGATAGATTAGATAGATAGATAGATAGATAGATAGATAGATAGATAGATGATAGATAGATAGATAGATAGATAGATAGATAGATAGATAGATAGATGATAGATAGATGATAGATAGATGATAGATAGATAGATAGATAGATAGATGATAGATAGATAGATAGATAGATAGATGATAGATAGATAGATAGATGATAGATAGATAGATAGATAGATGATAGATGATTGATAGATGATGATAGATAGATAGATAGATAGATGATAGATAGATGATAGATAGATATAGATAGATAGATGATAGATAGATAGATAGATAGATAGATAGATAGATAGATAGATAGATAGATGATAGATAGAGTCAGTCACCACTCCTAAATAACAAATCTATCCCCTCAGGCATTTTTGTTCTGGCCTTTGGGACTCTTCCCAGGCCACCACCCCATCTCAGCTACACCCCTACTGCCCCCACACCACAACAGCTCCTTGAGTATTTTTGCCTAGCTGGAATGTGTCTTGAACTCAGATGATGCATCTTGGCATCCTGAAAAGAGGACATAGTGGGTGTGAGAGAGTGTTTGTGTAGAAATTGTCTATTGTACAAAGGTATTTTCTTATTCTTTGCTTTGTTCACTTTTGCCTTTGGCCCTCTGGCCACCACTGGCCTGAAGGTTGCTCAAATGGGAATGTGGCCCTTCATCTTGGAGGGGGGGGAAATCCTCTCCCCTAAGTTCCATTGACAGTCCTGATCAACTTCAAGTTTTGGCACCGCCAATGGTTCAAGGAATGATAAGAAGGAGTAGTTTGTCTTCTTGGCGATAGAAGGTGCTGGAACTGGAAAGTAGCAAGAATCAGTTTGCTAAGCCTCAGGAACAAACACCAAAGCTTCCACTTGAATATGGGAAACTGCCTTGCAAAAAATCAGAGAACTGTCCAATTTCAGTCTAAGATTAGTACTGAAAAGCAGACTTCATTGGATTTGGCCAGTATGGATTTTCCGCCAACAACATGCTTTTGTGGCTGACTTCTAGAAGCATTACTGAACTTGCTTCCTCCTAAAACAATCAGCAGGCTGTTTTCTATAGCTACTTGGTTCTCCTCTTTGGTAAAGCAAAGCCTGCCATTTATTGCATCTCCAGGTGTCACCTCAACTTGATCCCACTCTCATTGTTCCTGATGTTGGGGAGTCAAGGTAGCTGACCTTGATTATTGTAGTAGCCTGGAAACCAATAGGGTCTTCTAATTTGCCTCATCATTCTCAGTCAGGAACTTACATTTTGTGTGTAGAACTGCAGAGATCCTGGGCAGGGCTCATCATTCTCATACAAGGAAAAGTTTGCTTAAGTTAATGACAAGTTGGTTCTTTCAAACTAACTCAGGACTTGTGGCTTCCATTTTGAGCACAGATGTATTCCAATAATTGGGGGACCAATTATTGAGTGTCACCATCCAGGGGTACTTTACCTTTGTGGGCTGGTTGTTCTCAAAGATACACAGAGCTTAGTGGATTACAGAATTCTGGGGATTTCCCCACAGAGTTGGATGGTTGCTTTTTCAATGACCTTTGTAGAATAGTAGATCGATCAACAAATGGACACAGTGGCTCCAGTGAATTATCTCATAATTCACTGTGCTATTTCACACACACCTTACTTTATTTTGAATCTGAGAGGGATGATAAATCACTACATCACAGGTTGTATTTGACTCCGATTGAAGCTTAGTGATTGTGGGGAAGAGCATTTAAAATAGTGTGTTCTGTGACAGCCAAGGCGTCTTCTCTTCTGCCATTTCAGATGAAAGTGCCATCAAGCATAGCTATTCCAGGTGATTAATGGCCTTGTGAATCCAGGCTGTCTTCCTCTAGAGACTGAATTATCTTCTGCCCACTACAATTAATTTTGCCACCTGTTTTGCAAACAAAATTGCTTGGAATGGACTCAACTTGGTGGCTGCTGATTTAGGGGAAAATATATTTATTTGAAGCAAAGCCATTTCCACATAGTTTGGACTAATTTCATCAGATCCTCTGATGAGCATTGACTGTCCTTGGGGAATATAATGGTATCCATATGTAAAGTAGACCCATGGCCATTTTGTCTGGTGAATGCTAGTTGGAAGACTCTCTGTTATCTGTTGTCAGATGTATACATACATTATGGAACTCAGGAAACTGAATGGTCCAAAGTATATGAATAGTCTTGAATCAGCATATCACTTCTTAATGATAGTTACAGTCTAGTCTACTGATTCTCAAACTTTTTTCTCTGGGCCACAGTTCAAAATAAAAATTTGCTTATACCACAACAATTTTTTAATTGATAAGATAAGAAGCTTCAGCATGGCCATTAGGGCTTCAGCAGCAACCTCCTTATTGGCCAGAACAGCCTACATCTGGGCTCAGTCCCTTCTGAAAGATGTCTCACCTGAGGCTACTCATAACCAACAGGGAATAGCAAAGCTGCCCAAGACCTTAGCTCACATGGCTGATGCCTCTGTGGATGCCTTACAATTCTTAGTGAGGACCATGGCAGTGCACGGGAAGCTCTGGCTTAAGCAGTGGCAGGCAGATGCCAAAGCCAGTCTAGCCACTTACCCCTTTACGTGAGGGACAAGCATTTTGGGGAGGGGCTGGTAGAGATGAGGAACAAAAGGAAGGTGTGCACACACAAAATTATGGAGAGAGAAAGGGTTTGTTCTGACAAATGCTGTGGAATACATCTATGCTCTTTGATATTATTCCAAATCACCTGAAGGAAGTTGACTAGCACAGCTGTCAGAAAGGGGCCGTTTTCCTGCTGTGACACTTGCTAATAGTGCTGGATCCAATTCAAAGTGGTCCAGAAAATTTATACAATCTTTAGTTTTGGAACTCATCACTGTTCAAGAGAGTCCTTGACAGGGGCAAAATACGCTACAAGATGAACAAGGTACTTAATGAGAAACAGATGTGGTCCCTTGCCTTGCTAATGAACAAAGACTACTGTTTCATAAAAAATAAACCGCCATGTAAAATCTGAATCTAAAATTAAGTAGACTGCAGATAGAACATTTTATTTTGCTCTACAATTCAGTTTGCCTAAAATGACATATGGTATGTGTCCACACCATTAGGTGCACACTTGCAAATTTTGTATAAATGTGGTAAGTTTTAGTTTGAATATATTATGTTAATGGCACAGTGTTGATATTGTTAATATTGTTGATAGTGCTAAGGTGGAATGTGTCATATGTCTAGACAGAGTATGGATTAGGGTGTTGGGCTTGTTCATTGGATCTCACCAGAAGGCATAGAACAAGTCACTTTCTCAACTTAACTTGCCTCGCAGGTTGTGTGAGGCTTAGACATTACTGTGTAGAGAACTGACAAACTACAAATTTAACAAAATCAATAGACTGAAGTACTTTCAATTTTAATGTGAGAGAAGTACGCAAAGCCAGTATTATATATTACATTGTGCATTTGCAAATATTTTATCTGGTTTTTATCCAAGGTTTCCCAATCATGTTGTCCAACTGAATTACAGCTATTTAATGCAACAAATGGTTTGCAGGGCACCATCCTTAATATTGGCTTGTACTGTTTCCATTCTGTTCTGCTGGTGAGTCGCAGTACAGTAAACAAAGTTCATCCAATGGAACATTTATTGGATTGCTTCATTTATATCCAGTCCTTGTTATAAAAGTGCACGGAGCTGAAACAGTTTTGCAATTTTGCAAAGCATGCTTAGTTTCTTACAACCTTCTAACATTAGCATAATGTATAACGGTGGTAAATATTTTAGCATTTGTTTTTATACAACACTCTTAATGAATAGAAGGATATGAGATAGACTCTTTACAGCAGGGGTGGGGAATCTCCAATGTGTGGGCCTAATTAGGCCTGCCAGGATATTTTGACCAAGCTACACTCATCCGCCCTACCGCTGGTGCCTGTAATGGGGCAAATAAAGTCACAGCTGAGCCAAAAAGAGTTCTTCGGGTACCACTGACTTTCAAAGTATTTTGCAAGGCATTTTGAAGCTCAGGCTATCAGCTGATTGTCAGGGCTTCAAGTACCAAGAACTGTCTGGTTGTTCGTGCTTGAAAGAACCCTGCACATCTGAAGCTCCAACAAGCAGCTGGGATTGGCTGTACTAGGGGAGTACAGTTGGGGGGGGGGGGAAAGTGGAAGAAGCTTGTATTCAGAGCACTTCTTTCAGAACTTTGAATGCAAACTGCTTTCCGTGAAAATAAAAAGAATGCTGTTTTGAATACAAACTGCTTTCTGAGAAAAGGGAATAAAGTGGCCCGTTTTTAAATAGAGCTCTTTTTTTCCTCCCCAGAGGAAACAGTTTGCATTCAAAGCACTGGAGAAAGCACTTTGAATACAAACTGCCTTTTCTAAAGAGGGAAAATTGTTGTGCTTTAATGCTCATATTCCTATCTGCAGAGACATCAAATCGACTCCCTGAAACTGACGATCAGTAGATGGATGGTTACAGGGTGCCTCTTGGAAGATGCACTCCCTGAAACTGCGCCTTCCGAGGTTGCTGTAACAACCGATCAGCTGGCCGGTGGTTACAGCAACCTCTTTTGAATTCCATAATTATGTGCACAATGTGAAAACTGCAGCAACCACCAAAGAAGCTATTGTATGGTTTCATGCCTGTTTTTGTCAGATAGTCTCCCAGGAGTGCCTGTTGTATTTCAGAGACTGTTTTGATATGAAGTGTTAAAGAAATATGGCAAGGCAGGTGTCAAAGCTGAAGTTCAACAGAGTTTGCATCTATCCCCATGGTTTTTTTTAAAAAAAATTGTTAGCTACTGACAAAGTTTTCCCTTCATATACATGCTAAGTATTTCAATAGGTGTTTTTGAACTGACATGCCTCTTTTGGTATGCTGTATGCTTCATGGATATGGTGCAGACTAAGCCTTATTCATTTTCTTGCACAAAAATAAAGAACCCACTGTATAGGAACATACACAAATAGGGGAAAAAACAGGAGTTCAGGCCAGCATATAAAGACACAATATATGGCAAGCAAAGTACAATGAATGTATTCGTCATTATGTACCCTCTGTTACAAGGCATACAGTACATGCAAGAGGTGCTCCAGAATCATCAAAATAAGTACAATATTACAATTAATGGTATATTTTTATTATCTCCAATACAAGGGAATTATTGGAAGTGGTGGAGCAGCTGTAGCAAACAGGACTGGAGCCTGATGATCCCAGTTTTGAAGAGAGACGACTCCTTCAGCTGACAACATAAAAGAAAATAGTAGCAACCCAAACAATATAGTGTAAACTTTTCCATACCATGAGTAGGCTGACTCACCCTGTGAAGTTAGCAAGGTCTCACATTGCTTACAAGTAAAGACAACTGCTGCGTGCTGACTAGCAGAGCAGAGAGGAAGTCCACTAGTGGACATTTATGAGTAGAGATTGTGAAATACTAAGGGTTCCTTAAAGAGGTACTACAAGAAACAGCCCAGAACAAAAGATGTATTCAATCTATGTGGCATGATTGTATTAAGAATATAAATAAACTTAATTTCTTGTCTCAAGAGTACCTTTTCTATTGTGTGGGTCAGACTTAACTCGCCAAATGCCAAAAAAATTGTATGTCAGTGTCAGTGTGTTTTTTCTGGAGATAATGTTCCACCAGAGGAGTACTTGTCACAGCATTCCTAATATGAGATCTATGTTCCCTTATTCTAGCCCTTAAAGCTCTATAATGTTTGCCCACATACAATAAATTACAAGGGCACTGGACCACATTAAATGCTTTGAAACCTAAAGCCAGTATTTTCTGACATCAACACTGGCTTTGGTTTAAATTAAAGCATTTTTCAAATTGTGCCACCAAAAATATTTACCGCTTGCATGTACTATATGCCCTGTAACAGCAGGTACATTGTGATGAATATATTAATTGTACTTTCCTTGGCATATATTGTGTCTTTGTATGCTGGCATATACCCTTTTTCTATTTGTGTAATATTAATTTTCTTAGCATTTATGTATTTAAAAATATAGCAGGACGAACCCACAATTCACTGCTTCTATCACTGGGAACCAAGCTCTAATTTGAGAACTGACACTGTCTCACACGCATAGTATCCATCTTTGGACCCAGCTATTATGACCAATTATTGCCTAGTCTGAAACTTCCCATTCCTGGGCAAGGTGATTGAGCAGGTCTCTGAACAACTCTAGGCATGTCTGAGGGATGCATTTGGATCCCTTCCAATTGGGATTGAAACTGCCTTGGTCACACTGGTTGATGATCTCTGGCAGACTAGGGATAGCGGGGAAAGCTGCTTCCTGGTTCTGCTGGATGGATCTCTCACAGGCTTTTGATACCATGGTATCCTTCTGGACCGTTTAGTGGGATTGGGAGCTGGGGGCACTGTTATGCAGTGGCTCCATTCCTTCCTACTGGGTTGTGTCCAGAAGGTTGTGCTGGGGGGATGAGTGTTTGGACTCCTAGACTCTCACTTGTGTGGTGCTTCAGGACTCTGTCCTGTCTCCCATGCTTTTCAACATCTATATGAAGCCACTAGGAAATCTTCAGGAGGTTTGGGCTGGATGTTCACTAGTATGTGGATTCTACCCAGATCCACCTCTCATTTAACTCAGAACCAATGACGACAGTGAACAACCTGTGTGACTGTCTGGAGGTGGTTGGAAGATGAATGGTGGTTAACAGATTGAGGTTGAATCCTGACAAGACAGAAGTACTGTTTCTGGGGGACAGGGGGCAGGCAGGTGTCAGAGACTCCCTAGTCCTGAATGGGGTAACTGTGCTACTAACAGACTAATTGTGCAGCTTTGGGGTAATTTTGGACACACAGCTGTCTATGGAAGCACAGGGTAATTCTGTATCTAACGCAGCTGTCTAGTATCTCTACCTGGTGTGACAGTTGAGACCTTACTGTCTACACACTATCTCACCAGAGTGGTATATTCTCTGGTTATCTCCTACTTGGAATACTGCAATGTACTTTACATGGGCTACCTTTGAAGGTCCCTTGGAAACTACAACTAATCCAGAATGCGGCAGCTAGACTGGTGACTGGGACCGGCCACTGGGACCATATAACACCAGTCCTAAAATATTTGCATTGGCTTCCAGTACCTTTTGGAGCAGAATTCAAAGTGTTGGTGCTAAGTTTTAAATCCCTAAATGGCCCTGGCCCTGGATGAGTGTCTCTACCCTCATCGTTCAGCCCAGACACTAAGATCTAGCTCCAAGAGCCTGCTGGCAGTTCTCTCAATTCGAGAAGTGAAGTTACAGGGAACAAGGCAGAGTGCCTTCTCAGTAGTCACACTCTCCCTGTGGAAAAAAACAACAACTATTTGACTTTTAGAAGACAGCTGAAGGCAGTCCTGTATAGGGAAGTTTTTAATGTTTGATGTTGTGTTGTGTTTTTAGTATTTTGTTGGAAGCCACCTTCTTCTTCTTCTTCTTCTTCTTCTTCTTCTTCTTCTTCTTCTTCTTCTTCTTCTTCTTCTTCTTCTTCCTTCTTCTTCTTCTTCTTCTTCTTCTTGCCATTGTTTTATATTCTCCACCTTCTTCCTATTAACACATATATCAAAACATTTAGCATATTCAAAATGGTAAAACTGTAAGCCAAATAATTTAGCACTCAACATATGTTTCATTTTGCTCTTTACCTAATGGAAATAAGTTGCACATAATTCAGTAACAACATGAGATATCTATTCCTCAAAAAACAAAGATACATTTCTGTCCACATGGAAAGGCATCATAAATACTTGAATTTACCAATTTTATGCTCCTCCATCTAAATTAGACACAATAGCTAATTAATCATAACTACAATATTGCCATGCAATATTATGGTCTATTTATTACAGGTGGGGAATGTATTTGAGTAAGTTTCAGAAACTTGGATAAGGCATGAAGAACTGGTCTCCAGAATTCTGCAGCTGTTTTCTTTTAACTTTGGAGAGGGACACACAACTAGTTATATATAAAGTAAAACTGAAACAAAGCTACTTCATTGCATAAAACATCTAGTCTGGGATTTCTAATAGGAGTTAAGTCTAGCGCTCACCAATTTTACTAATCTTAATGGGCAGGACCTCTGAAGCTAATATTAAGGACTAGACAGGTGCATCTTATGTCCTGTTCTAATTATATTCCTTTTCATGTAAAATTGAAGTTATAATAAATTCAGGAAATCACATAAACATTTCAGGAACTTACTAACCACACTAAATAAGAAAACAGCCCAGGAGCAGTTAAGAAACCTAAATAAGAAAACAGCCCAGGAGCAGATAAGGGCACATGATTTGGCTAAAAATCAAAGGAATCAAAGGATGGGTTTATCCTGTAAACCAAACCACCAAAACCAAACTTTGTGTGGCACAATCCGTATGAATGGAACATACCGTGATGATCGGATTTCAATTTTTCATGGTCTGCAGTCCAATCTGTAGGCCATATGCACATAGGGCCTGTTGAACTCAGGGGTGTGGAATTGTGGGCTGTATTGAAACCATGATATTTACTTGTGCATACAGCATATGCTACTATATTCTTCAAAATTGTGATTTGGTTCCAAAAATCAAATAAGCTATCGATTCTTACAACCTGGCCCATGGATCCATGCCATTCAAGCAGCTACATGTAATGTATTTCATTCTTCTGGACACTGCTACTGTGCATGATTAGCATCTGCCCCTAAGGTAATTTGATAAATGTTGAGAATACTCTAATGTCCCACTTACAGAATGCAAGTGTACAGCAAGTGTGGAAAAGGCTTGCTATTAGCCATGCTTGTGCATTTCACGTTTTTGAAAACTAATCACACCCTGAGCCACTAAACTAAATTCAAAATCTGATGCTTATAAACACTATACATGTTTTCATGTGTGCATCAGCATACAGTGTGCAGAGGTTATGATGCTGCAGGTGCCAGCTCTGCCACCAATGATTTTAACACTGCCAGCACCACCATTTCTGTGTTGAGCAGGATGGCCTGAAGCAAAGACTTCTAAGGACGTTCAGTTCAGCATTCAATGCCTAAAAGTCAGAATTAAACAATATGAAAAGGATTATATTGCAAAACTTATGTCACTGAAAATAATTAACATTAGGATAAGGTTTCACCAGTTATAAGAATAAATTTGTTTTAGGAAGTCAAAAATCTAAATGTATGCTGGCACATCTATTGACAAGATCTACCCAAAATTCCATAGGCACACGGGTGGCGCTGTGGGTTAAACCACAGAGCCTAGGACTTGCCGATCAGAAGGTCGGTGGTTTGAATCCCTGCGGCGGGGTGAGCTCCCGTGGCTCGGTCCCTGCTCCTGCCAACCTAGCAGTTCGAAAACACACAGTGCAAGTAGATACATAGGTACCACTCCGGTGGGAAGGTAAACGGTGTTTCCGTGCGCTGCTCTGGTTCGCCAGAAGCGGTTTAGTCATGCTGGCCACATGACCCGGAAGCTGGCCAATAAAGCAAGATGAGCTCCACAACTCCAGAGTCAGCCACAACTGGACCTAATGGTCAGGGGTCCCTTTACCTTTACCCAAAATTCATAGTAAATGTAGTTTAATAATGCTGCCCTGCTGTAATAAGATGAATACTGAGTATGAATGTATTTATCCTCTAGTTGAGCTTTGTGTTTAAAGTGTGTTTAAAGTGCCTGTGTGCTAGACTTTTATCCCCTCAAAGATATGTGCAATCTTAATGAAGCAGCAACTTAAGATGAACCCTTTGCCAGCAATTCTTAAAATACTCATAAAATCTCCCAAATTTTGGAGAGCAAAATAATCAAACCTTAGATTTATCGAATGGTTCAGCTACTCCCAAATGACTTTATAGCTATTCATCCTTGTGATGAAGAAGCATTTGCCATACATAAGACTGTAATCTCACACTGAGCAGTCAGAATATCTAATGTAGGCATGATGTGCAGACGCAGCAGTTTGTAGTCATTCTTATTCAGCAGCGAGAAACTAATTAAAGCAGAGGTTGGCTAAGGATAAAGTCATGTTTGCTAGACTTTCACCATGACAAGATTCTCCTGTCCAGAATACGGCTTTTTAAATAGCACAGAAAAAGTTATTTAATTGACCTCATTCACTTGTACATTCATATTGTATCAGATAAAGGGATGATGCAGCATCTTAAGAATTATTTTTTTCAATTAACAAAGTGTTGCATTTCTGATGCAGTGTTAGACCATTGGTGCATTCAGACAAAGGAGTTTTTGCATTCAGACAACCAGGATCTTAATTTTCCTGGTGCTTCTGTCCCAGTTTCTAACATTCTTTTTATACTGCATTACCTGTTGCACTACGGAAGTGTGGCTTTTTGATGGGTAAACAGCCACATTGTGCTAAATTCCATTCACACCAGTGGATGTGGTGTGACATGACAAAGGAGATCATTTGACATGTCATCAGCCTTTATGCATTCTTCTGATACCCCGTGATTCACTTTTGCAAACAGTGGGGAAGGACTGTATACCAGAATATTGCCCCAAATTTCATCACAAGTGTTGAAAGGGAGGCAAAGAGGCCATTTGGGAAACTGCATTCTATCTATATAGTTGGGGAGGAATGGTTTGGAGCTCTGGAGAATTATCCAAGTCAGATTTTAGTTCCAGAATTTTAGGATGTGAAGCTTAGTTCATATTTGAGATGAACTTTTAGCCTCTGAATCTGAGGGAACTTTGTTGGCATATATAGAAAGGATTTTTAGTGTTTGGTAATGCTAGTCTCTTGACACGCCACCTAGTCTATTCTAGTTTCTGAACATCAGAAACATTTCTCACAAATGCTTAAGAATAAATTTGAAAAACAAACAAATGAATTACTGACGGGTTATACATTTCTCAACTGCAGTATGTGCAAATGTTTAATTGAGTAATTCTCTTGATGTTTTACAATTGCATTGTAGACTGTGCATGATTTAGTTTTCCTTTAAGTGTTGTGAGCAGATTAATCTGTTTTAAAATGCTGAAAAAGCAACTAGAGTATTTTGCCATTCTAGGCTGTTTGGAAATGACATAATCATAAAAAATAGTAGCAAATCATCTTAGAGGATATTCTGAAAGTGCTGGAACTCATGTCTCTTCTTCATCTGAACATGGATTTATTTATGTGAAAATCTAGCCTGATCTTCTGAGAACTCTACAATATCAGACATCATGTTCAGCATATTGATGTTTACCATGATAGTATGTATCTTGTTGTGTGTCCCCTTCCAATTTCTGTAACATTTATACATTAAAATATTTATTACATGTGCAGCATGTAATTAAAAGCCTTTTTCCATGCCCTTAAATCTTCAGGTTCACCTGGTCTCAAGTCTTACGTTAAGGAAAGCATGTCTGTCGGGTTTCAGGCAAGAGTCTTTCCCATTTTGCAAATCTTTTTATCCTACTTTTATTAAGGATGTTGCCAATATGTTAATGTAGATATTTGTTCACTTATTCTCCAAAATAGCGTTTTTGTAAATTCATTACATTTTGTGACACTTTCACATGCCTACTTATTTGGTGATCAGTTATTGCTATTACTATTTTGCAAGGCTCAGTAAATAAAGTTAATGATATTTTAAAGAGTTGTCATTTGTGCAGAAATTTGGCATCATACTACAAATATATAGAAGAGCCAGTTAATGACAGCAGGAGGAAACAAGTATTTTCACAGAGCATCCTAAATAGGAAAAAGGAAAAAGAGACACAGTGTTGAAAGATTTTACCAGAAGTGTGCTGGCGCAGACAGACACAGTCTTATAAAGAATATTACCGGTAGTTCCAAGATTAACTTTATAACCACATCTGAATAGCCTATTTTTAAGATGCGTATGAAGTTGCATAATGAGAAATACTGAAAGACCACTGTAGACAACTAAAATAGCTGTCCAAGTTGGACCTTTAAAAACAGGATTGGGAATTTTACTATAAAGTGAATTTAAGTAGCAATAAAAGTAGGTGATTCAAGATTAGTGATTCTTTGGTCTAATAACCAGATATGGAGAATAAGTGCTTTGGTTGTTGTTCTCACTGGCAGTGACCCAAAGTATTGCATTAGGGCTTTTCAGTTTTCTCTTCTGGCAACAGACCTTCTTACCCCGAGATTGGGAGCCCTCCAGAACAGCACCCCGTGAGTCCAAGGGGCTGCTGCAGGAAGGAAAAATCAGCCATCTCTCTAGTTCCCAGCCAGTTTTAAAAACAAACAACTGTATTGATTCTATCTTTAAAACGTCTGGAAATATAGCCATAGTACATACTTGTGGTTTGATTTTCCATGAAACAGATGTTACTCTATACTACTTTAGAGAACAATTAATCTAGCTATTCCTCCCATTCCTAAAATTAAAGTGATTTACACCTTGAGACACTGACTCACAAATAGCTTTTAAAAGCGAAAAGTCTTTACGGCTAAATATTTTCCAGTGGTTGTAAATGACATGATCCGTTAAATGCAGTTGATCCAATATTGTTACTGATTATTTTACCAATGACTTACTATAATTTGGAGAGGAAATGGTCATTCATAATCATCCATGGCATATGCCACAACAGCAGCCTGAGCAAAACACCCACCTTCCACCACCATGTTTCTTTCCCAAAATGCTGCTGGAATGAGTCATTTTCTTGGAAACCATGGTGGTAGCTGGAGCTCTGCTTAGGTTGCTGCTGACATTTGCAATTTTTCTGTAACCATAAAAAAGGCAAGTACTGTCATGTTTGCTTTTTCAGCTTTCTTGAAGGAAAGTGATGTAACATGGGAGAGATTTCTCAGTGTTGACCCTGAATTTGTGGGCTCCTATTCCAGGTAATTCAGGGACGCGGGTGGTGCTGTGGGTTAAACCACAGATCCTAGGACTTGCTGATTAGAAGGTCGGCGGTTCGAATCTCCGCGGTGGGGTGAGCTCCCGTTGCTCGGTCCCTGCTCCTGCCAACCTAGCAGTTCGAAAGCACGTCAAAGTGCAAGTAGATAAATAGGTACCGCTCAGGCGGGAAGATAAACGGCGTTTCCGTGCGCTGCTCTGGTTCGCCAGAAGTGGCTTAGTCATGCTGGCCACATGACCCAGAAGCTGTATGCTGGCTCCCTCAGCCAATAAAGCGAGATGAGTGCCGCAACCCCAGAGTCGGTCACGACTGGACCTAATGGTCAGGGGTCCCCTTTCCCTTTCCATTCCAGGTAAAATCAGACAGATCCCATTGTGCGTATATATTTTCTGCCGCTTCATAGAACGATGTTCATAGAACGATGGCTGTGAAAATGTGTTGTGCTGATTTAGCCTTCTTCGTGTCCCTCCTCTATGAGAGATCTGGAGGGTGTCAATGTGAGAATGGGCCTTTTCTGTGGTGGCTCCCCACTTGTGGAATGCTCTCTCCAGGGAGGCTTGGCTGGTGCCTTTGTTACATATGTTTAGGCATTAGACAAAAACATTTATCTTTTCCCAGGCCTTTCGCTAATTAAACAATCTATGGCTTTTTAAATTGGGGGGGGGGGTATTGTTTTTGTTTGTTATTATGGTGTGCATTTTTTTGTGTTTTTATATTGTAAACTGCCCTGTGCTCCTTGGATGAAGGATGGTATAGACATTTTAAAAAATAAAATAAAATAATAATCTGATTATTTTATGGCCCTGTTTGTGAGAGGAACCTATTTTGAGCTTTGGTGCTTGAAGTAATTGAGCAGCAGTACTTCAAATGATTGCCTTGTTCATAGCTGACACGTGTATATTGCTATGTGCATAGGACCTATTTTGCCATCCTCCAAATCCATAAACAATCAGAAAAGTGGCCACTAGGTGCTTGGATGGTGGAACCAGAACTTGCTTTCATGGCCCCCTCAAATGTGTGATGGGGTCATCTGAACATCATGGTGTTAGGTCCTTGACCAAGCTTCCTTTGAATTTTTACCTGAGTCTTTATTTTGCTTTCTTAACACATTTCTTAAAATTTAATACTTCGTTTTGTTGAGCGCAATCTTATTTTTCCATGACCAAAACTCCCTCAGTAGTGCCTTGCTCCGTAAAATAAATCTAAGAGGAACTATTAGTTTCCAAGAGATAAAAATGCAGTTACAAGAGGAAAATAAATTCTGTCCAAGACATTCTCTGATATAGTGACACAAGCCCAGAAACTCATAAAAGTTCCTTATAATAACACTGCAGAGTTTAGCAGCTCAGTATTCAGCCTTTTTGCCATTTCAGATTATATCACTTGCCAAGGAGAATTAATCAGCAAAAGCAGCCAGCAGCAAGGCACTTCTACCCAGAATGAAGGTTATGACAAGGAACTGAGTCAAAGAAAGACCTTTTTGTTCAGAGTGGCTCATTAATTTTTGGAAGCAAGTGCTTTCTTTTCCCAAAGATGGCCGTGTTGTCTCACCAAGGCTCTAAGCAGTGCCTTAGTGGCAAGAAGTTTAGTGTCCACTTTTTTCTGAAGTGAGCGTGATGCTGTTTTTCTCCTTTATTTCAGAGATAATGCTGATGCAATATAAAAAGTATTTCTGTATTGGTTTTCTAGTCTCATTGCCATGGGATGTTACTATATTGGAAGCTGAAAGATTCAGCTGATTTGCTTTTAAAATTCTGGAGTTTATCAAATAAATTTGTAAACTGATCTTCAAATGTGCAGATCTATGCATTGAATTTTGGTATGCAAGTCCTTATATTGGGCTTTCTTTGTTTAGTTACTTATATCGCACCTTTCAATTGCAATGGACCTACATACAGTGACTGAAAAGCACAATGAAACAATATCAAAAAAGAAGAAGAGAAGAGAATCTTCTTCTTCGCTGGAAGATTGGCAGATGCAACTGATAGACTACATGGAACTGGCAGAAATGACCGGCAGAATCCGCAACCTGGGAGAAGAAGCAGTGGAAGAGGATTGGAAAAAATTCAAGGATTATCTACAAAAATACTGTAAATTGTATGAATGTTAAGAAGGTGAAAGAGTAAAAACAAATGTGGCATCAGTAAATTAGTTAAAGAGAACGTGAGAATATAGTGAAATTTGAGTTAAAGTTAATCTCTGAATACTATTATGTCTAAATCAAGGTTTTAAGTTTTGTGGGAGGTAAATTTAAAATGGGAAACATAATAATTTGAAAACATAAATAAGTATCTGAAATAAGGGGATAAATTGCTGTCTAGAACTTTTTAAATTTGGAAAGCAGGAACGAAAGATGTGAGGAAGTCCAAATAGTTAAGAAAGTAAGATTTGGTTTATGATGTTATATTTTTCTTTATCTTTTTTGTATGTTTTTTTTCTTTGTCTGTTTTTTCTTGCTTTTGTCTTCTTTATGTATGTTGAAAATCTTGAATAAAAATCTTTTAAAAAAAAAAAGAAAATGAAATGAAAAACAACCTCCAAATCCACAACATCCAACAACCATAGTGAAAATCACCAACTGAAGTGATTGGCTGAGAATTCTCAGTTAACCCTTGAGGCCTATGGTGGTTGCTTCAGAGTGTATTCAGTAGTTCAGGCATTAATGTCTTGGATGACTGCTGCGATGCACTCTGGCCATTAGTGCAGTATGCTGAAATCCAGTTTCTGACAGGAGTGAGACTGTCAGCATATAGCACCTCTGCCCTGGTGGCCAATTGTTACAGGGCTAGTTCAAGGTGTATATTGGTATATAAAGCCCTTAACAGTTTTTAACCAGTTATTTTCGTGTGGCAGCACCTACATTTTGGAACTCCCTGCCTGCTGACATCAGGCAGGTGCTGCCTTTATACTGTTTTACTCTTTTACTCTTAATATTAATTATCTTTAAAATGTTTTGAATTACTTGTTTTAACAGTTTTTATTGACATGAATATTTCTTGTTTCCTCAGTTCAGTGTTTCCCATTCTCCATGTAATCAAATGTCTGCATCCTGAGCCATTATACTAAATATTGAGAATATTCACTCCCCCACCCTTGCCGGAAACCTTCTTCTCTGTTATCTGCTGCTTTGGCACAGTTTTTACCCCTTTTCATTTTTATCTTCATCCTAGGTGAGTCTCTTGGGCAATCTCAGAAAATTGGGGTTCTTAGTGAATGGGATGACACCACAAAACTATAAAGCCAGTTGGATTTGGCTACGTGATCATGTAGCCCAATGCAAAAAATAACCATTTATGAATAAGAGTAACACTTCTTGAATGTGTAATCACTTTTGACACCTTTTGAAAGCAGTCACTCCCAAATCTAGAGCTTTGTGGGGTAGGCTTTATTCCAGTGCTGCTGAAAATTTGCACAAAAAGTGTCTCTCCTTTTACTCATCCTTGTATCTTTGGTCCTTCTGGTACTAGCTGATAGATATTACAAAATACCTCAAACAGGAGCTATAATAGGAGGAGAAACATATTCTCCACACACAGCATTCTGTGATTTAAAAAAATGAATGGTTTTATTGTAAGCCTTTAAAGGTCCCTTAAGCCACATTCTGCATTCCTGGGCAATACAGTGTAGCTCTTTCTGTTAGCATATCTGTTTTAGTTTATAAAACCTATGCATATTTTAGTTCCCCTATACAATGTTCAAGTAAAAACTACTTACTATCAGTATATTTCTAAAATTTGTTTGCAAGAATTTTACTTATAAAGGCTCAGTTGTACAGGAACAGTTTAATAGACACAAAATCAATCTATTCATTAAACTTTTTAAAAAGAACATCAGTGAAATCTGTAGAAGTTGCTTGTGATTTGTAATATAATTGTTTATTACTAAATTAAGCTTTCCCTAAATGAAAGATTTTATCAGAATACATTTTTAACACTTGTTGTTCTTTAGTCGTTTAGTCGTGTCCGACTCTTCGTGACCCCATGGACCAGAGCACGCCAGGCACTCCTGTCTTCCACTGCCTCCTGCAGTTTGGTCAAACTCATGCTGGTAGCTTCAAGAACACTGTCCAACCATCTCATCCTCTGTCGTCCCCTTCTCCTTGTGCCCTCCATCTTTCCCAACATCAGGGTCTTTTCCAGGGAGTCTTCTCTTCTCATGAGGTGGCCAAAGTATTGGAGCCTCAGCTTCAGGATCTGTCCTTCCAGTGAGCACTCGGGGCTGATGTCCTTAAGAATGGATAGGTTTGATCTTCTTGCAGTCCATGGGACTCTCAAGAGTCTCCTCCAGCACCATAATTCAAAAGCATCAATTCTTTGGCGATCAGCCTTCTTTATGGTCCAGCTCTCACTTCCATACATCACTATTTTTAACACTAACATAGACCAATCAAGAACCTAACAAAAATATCTTAAGGATTTTTTCTTCCCTATCCCAAGTTGTCTTTCAATGTTCTTTGAGTAGTAAAATACCACAAAAGCAAAATAAGCATGTGATATCAGAAGTATCAGAAGAAATCTGCTTCTCTGGGTCGGATTTTGTTTTGTTTTGTTTTGTTTTGTTTTGTTTCTTAGAGTCCCAATGCATTTAACATGACTGGATAGAAAAGCACCTCAGTGAGAAAAATCAGTAGATCCCCCCCCCCCGGGTTTGGTTTGTTTTTCAAAAAGAAAACGCTGTCTTAGCACTTAAATCTATATCACTGGATCATTTTTTTCTGGAAAAACATTCCCCAATATCATAGCCGGCCCATCTACGAGGCAGAATGAAGCAGCTGCCTCAAGCAATGGAAACACTAGAGGCGGTGCCCACACAGGCACCCCCTCCCCATCTTTTCCGACCCCACCAGGGAAACAACCCAGGTAAGGGAAGGTTCGGTAGCAGCAGAGTGGCACAGCACTCCACTGTACAGCATTGCTAATGGTCTCTCTCTTCTTTGGCGATCACTCGTAGCCAAGATTGTCTTCCATAAACACAGTTTTAACAATGAGTCCATAAGTGACTGTGGAGGCCAATTCTGGATCCACACGACCTTCCACAGTGGGGACATTGGTTTTCGGGCGGGAGTTGATCAAGGTGTGGATTTGCCAAGTGTGCCTTCCCTTAGCACGTTTCTCCCTTGCGTCCTGAGTTCGATGGTCTCTCTATACCCCTCTGAGTCAGCAAGAATGATGCGTTCCAGAAGCCCTTACAGAGTTTGCCCCTGCCCAGCAGCAAGGCTTTGCAAGGGTTTTGCTTGAGAGGAAGCTCTTGCAGAGCCTCACACACACCCCATGGAGAGGTGGTAGCAGGACATTTGGCCTCAGGTGCCAAAACGTTTTGGGCCATCCCTGCCCAACGTGTTACATTGGCTGGGACAAAACACTCCTCATGTCAAATTCAGTTTGCTTTCGTGTGTGTGTGTGTGTGTGTGTGTGTGTGTGTGTGTGTAGAAAGAAAATTGTAAATGGGAAGTGGCTGAAGTTTGGGGAGACTTTACTTCTGTGCTGATAACAATGCATTATAAATCTACTTCCACGTAAATTATACAATGAAAAGTGCAATTGTGCTATAATTTTACCTTCAAAGGTCTGAGTTAGAGTGAAGACCAAAGAGTGTCAGTCTTAGAAGTTTTTCCTGGCATTTTAACCCAGCAAACAAATTAACACAAATGTTTACTCAAGGCATTTGAAGCTTCACAGAATGTGCAGCACTGTAGCTTCTGTTTTATATACACTTATTTGTGATCACTTGTTGAAATAAATGGAATTTACCCAAATAAATATGCATAAATTAGAACTGTTGGATTTATACATGAATACAAACCCAGACAACAGCCTTATCTTGAAAGTTTTTGGTCACCATTGTGAAAACATTAATATGTTTCTGAATCTAATGCAAAATTCCTGCTTTGCAATATCTCAAGAGTGAAACAAATTATATTGTATGCAAGATCAAATTGTTGATCTAATGTTAATTTCCTAGTATATTTAATTTCCCATTAAATTTGGATTTACATTTTTATTGGTTTGGAGGTCATTATTTGTGTATGCTGTGGCATCAGTTTTCTAAATTGCAACTTTGTGCTTTCAAGCATAGCAATTTTCATTTCAAAGGGGATATGTGAAAAGTGCACTGAAGAGTCCTATTTGTCATACAATGCTTTTCCATGATTTAACAGTTATTCCTCTTATCTGGCTTGGTGGGAAATATGAAAAAATAGTAATATTTCTTGTTTAGCTTTAAATGCTTTTAGTTAAAAGTATTGCTCTCTGATGTCTTCTGTTGTGGCATAGTTTTGGCAAACATGATTTTATTTTAAAGGGTTCTCATTTCATATGACCTTAGCCAGATGCAACCTGATGTCTTTGGAGGTGAAAGGCCAGCATAATAATTTTGCCATTTACATGCTGACTCCAGATAAATTAGTAGTTCAAATTCACCAGTTTCATTTTGCTCCTTTGCACCAGATGTTAAGATTCTTGAAGGTCCCTTAGTGACCATTAGATCATAGACAATTGGGATTTGTGGTTTATGTTTAATTTATTATTTCAATCTTAATTTTTCTGATTGTCATAGAACTGTCTATTCCACATAGTTTCTAAAAGTACTTACATTTAGGGACAATTTAATTTCCCTCTAGATGGGATCACTTGGCCTTCTGGTTTTAAATCTACATAAAATGGACCTGGCATAAAAATTTACAATGCCAATAACGCTAACTATTGTATAAATGTTTCTTAATGTCTACTATAAGCACTGATGTGGTGCCTTCATTTCATGCCCTCTATAATGACAAAATAGCTGGTCAGAGAACTTTTGAAGCCTCACAGATGCATGTGGAAGTCAGAATAGTTTTCAATTTGCCAAACATGTTTGATTTAAATTATGATTATCAGAAGGGATACTCCAGAAAGCTTGTGAAAGCCTATATTCAATATTTTATTTTATTATTTATTTAAAAGATTTCTAAACTGCTTAATATTTTTAAAATTTCCAAGTGGTGTACACCCTGCCTGCTTGATGGAGGCAGTGGTAAAACCACTCAAGAAATCCTCTGTAGATTCGGAAAAAATGTAAGTAATTACCAGCCAGTTGCCAATTTTCCCTTCTTGGACAAGGTTCTTGAGTGAGTGATTGTGGACCAGATGCAGGTGCTCTTGGAGGACACTAGTTTTCTACACCCATTTCAATCAGTATTTAGGCCCAGTTTTGGCACAGAAATTGCTTTGGTCTCCCTGTGTGATGACCTGTTGGGACAGAGACAGGGCAAATGTGACCTTGTTAATTCTCCTCAACCTCTTAGCAACTTTTGATATCCTTCTGAAGCAAATATGTCTTATTGTAAATAATTTATTTATTTTTTGCACAGGCATTCCGTAAGCCACAAAAGTGAACCCTGATATTACTGGATTTCTTTTTTCTCTCTCTTTTTAAAAATATTGCTTTACTATTTTTATTTTTATTTGTACTGTTTGTACACAACTCACAATTTTTTAAATTATTAAGCAGTTTAGAAATAGGTGTTTTTTAAAAAAAAATATTAAAACATTAAATCCTAACTAGACAGATCAAAAACTGTGAATTGACAACTTTCATAACCCTGAAAAATACTGATTTACATCATACTGGGGGAAAATCATTTTGTAGTAGACAGAGCAAACATATCATACAAAAGTATAAAAAATGGTGCATTTTTTATAAAGGAGAATAAAATATATGAAGATGGTAGGAGTCACTCTGGAATGTTTGGTTAAGGATGCTGCATAGATTTAGATTTATTTGCCCCTTGAAACTCACACACAGCATTGTGTGATGCTTAATGAGGATTGCACGTGTGCAATGAGGGGAAAATAAAACTGCTTGGAAATAAATCAACATTTTAGTGCAATAATGGACATTAGCTGTGATTTATAAGTGAGAGGGTATGAAAAGATTTTTGTTTCCTTTCACTTCCCAGAGGTATTCCACTATGCTGTAATAATTGCCACCTACACAGATAGTCTAACAGCATTCTGTATAAACCTAAAATAAGGACTATCACACCATTTGGGTCACACCGTTTTGCAGCTTTCAAGTAGGTTTATAAAGCTCAGGGGTTAAGAATTCAATTAGCCACAATGCTTCTGAATGTCAGGCTTCTGCAGGCTGATACATTCACATAGGACTGTGCCAGAACAAATAAGTCAAGTGAACTGTTGCACATAAAATTTTAAAATTCTCATATTAATTGGAAATTAGTAATGAAACACAGCGCTAAATTTTGCACACTGACATGTCTTAAAATTCACCAGAATGACAGTCACATGCCTTCTGCCCTTCCTTCCCCTATAGAAAGTGATATAGAAATTAATATTAAAATTATGCTGTCGGGGTTAAGCAGGATTTAATATAAATATAACTTTGCAAGCATATCCTATTCATAAATTTATTAAATACACATTAAAATAACAATGTTATTTGTTAATATAGAGTGTTATAGAGTGGCAGCTGCCACTCTATTGTCAGGAGGCCAGGTGAGCACTGCTGCTCCACCATCCATCCGCTACTGACAATACATACATACTAAGACCAGGTTCCAAGAGGCCCATGTACATAAGGTTGCAAACCTTCGTGCAACTTCAGATGATCTCCAGGAAGAGGCTTTCTTATGCATAGAAAGGATGCAAGAGGCTTCATTGATAAGAAAATCTGGAAAAAAAATCAACAGTCATACCACAAACAGACTCCACTCCCACCATGAGCTCACTCTAGTCTTCTTGAATCTACTCTATAATCAAATGCCCCAATCCAAGGACAATGTTCTAGTGGTGTTGAAATTAATGGGAGTTATGGGAGTTGTTGGGACGCGGGTGGTGCTGTGGGTTAAAGCCTCAGCGCCTAGGACTTGCCGATCGAAAGGTTGGCGGTTTGAATCCCCGCGGCGGGGTGCGCTCCCGTTGTTCGGTCCCAGCGCCTGCCAACCTAGCAGTTCGAAAGCACCCCTGGGTGCAAGTAGATAAATAGGGACCGCTTACCAGCGGGAAGGTAAACGGCTCGCCAGATGCAGCTTGTCACGCTGGCCACGTGACCCGGAAGTGTCTGCGGACAGCGCTGGCCCCCGGCCTATAGAGTGAGATGGGCGCACAACCCTAGAGTCTGTCAAGACTGGCCCGTATGGGCAGGGGTACCTTTACCTTTACCCTTATGGGAGTTGTTACTAACCTGGGTAAGTGGGTAGGTGGGTATGATAAAGAATAGTTGTGAACTACTCTACTGTATAAAGATTTGTGAAATAGAAGTCATTTTTATTATTCTGTGGGAACTTGTAAATAAATCATCTAATATAAGAAGCTTATATTAGATATAAGAATATAAGAAGCTGCTTTATAGAGTCAAACCACTGGTCCATCTATTGTCTACTCTGCCTGGCTGGGAGCTGGGTGTTATCAACATACTGATGAGGATTTCAGACAGGAACTTTCCCAACCCTATCTTGAGATGCTATTTACTGAACCTCAAAAACACCTTCTATATGCCAAACATGTGCTCTTCCACTGCGTTACAGGTCCCTCCCAAGATACAGCCAGCTTCTACCCACAGCCCATGATTTTGTTAAATAATTTTTAAACTTTCATATTTAAAAATAAACATAAACATCAGTTAATGTACATATTGTTGTATATAAAGGTGTTTATACACTGACAGAGGCTCTTTGATCTAGTGATCTAAGTGGAAGGGTGAGAGACATCATTTTCCACAATTCTTCCTGCACTCTGAAGCTCTGCACACTTGCAAACTCTGCTCTGGAGAGTTGGGGAACCTTTCAAAACAGTGTAGGAGGAGTTCTTGGCAGATGCTTCAGGAGAAAGGGGAAATCTGCAAAAAATAAATTACTCCCCACTCTGCTGATGGAAGCCTTTATTTATCCTTCAACAATCCATTCTTGCTAAATCTGATTTGCCAAAATGGACAAAAAAATCTTAGATAACGTGGAAAGAAATGAAAGGGTAACAGCTAAAGGAACTGGCAGTAGCATGTGTGAGGTTGCAGCGTAGAACCATGTTATCTCCAGTTCATTTCAGATGGCAAAACATAAATCCTCATTGTGGGAGATCCTGAAGGGATATTTCAGATTTTCATGCCTTTAACATTCACAGTGCCATGCAGTGTGTCCTGTTCCTATGAATCAATAGAAGAGGATTAAATTTTAACCTTAATGTTTTACTGCGATATTTAGTGAAGAAATCTCCACCAATGTGTTTTTAATTTATTGAAATACAATAGAAAGTGCTGATATTTCCCACCCACCCCTATTGTTCAGATTGCAGCTTTTCAGGGGAGGGGAATTTTCCAGGTTTGTAGAGACTCTTGTTTGTTAAATATGGTTCTCATTTAAAGTTTGAAAGGATGCAATTAATGGCAACTTTCTATTAGAGTCTATTTTAATAAACTGTATGGATGAGCTGAACATTTCCAGAGAGGTGTACAGCTGATGTGCACATTAAGCTGCCCTCAGAAAGTCTTCTCACGCTTACATGAAGATTTTCCCATGACATTTATGGAACATGTGTTTCAAATGTATGTAATTGCTCAGGAGGACTTTATAATGTTATTAAAATAATTTATTAAAACAAAGCACATAAAGATTGCTTGAGAAAACACGCCTGCAGCTTAAATATTGGCAGTAATTTAATTTGCACTATAAGACTTTGCTTTCAAAATTAATTTTAACATTTCAAAGTGAGTGTACCTAAATGCTTGAGAGCCAGTGTGGTGTAGTGGTTAAGAGCGGTAGTCACGTAATCTGGGGAACCGGGTTCGCGTCTCTGCTCCTCCACATGCAGCTGCTGGGTGACCTTGGGCCAGTCATACTTCTCTGAAGTCTCTCAGCCCCACTCACCTCACAGAGTGTTTGTTGTGGGGGAGGAAGGGAAAGGAGATTGTTAGCCGCTTTGAGACTCCTGAAGGGGAGTGAAAGGCGGGATATCAAATCCAAACTCTTCTTCTTCTTCTGCTTCTTTTTCTATAATAGAAAATGTTGTTTTCTATCGAATAATCTGTTGTGATAGATTATAAGTATTGCAAGTATGTGTATAAGCCCTGAGACAACAGTTCCTCATGGAACCTTTTCAGTGAAATCAGGCAGTTGGGAACAGGTGAAACAAGGAGGGGGCAGAACCTTTCATTGAGGGAGAAATGGTGAGTCACAACCTCTTTTCAAATATGGCCCAGTGCAGACATCATACTTAGCTACGATTACTGCTAACTGCTTTGTTGCCTTAGCCAAACGTACAGTGTAGGGGTGCCAACTTGAATAAAATATTGTGGGGGCCAGGTAAGCCACGCTTAATTGATCACATGACTCAGTGCACACACACCATTTGGGTGGGAATGCCCATCAACTTCAGGAGGGCCCAGCCACCTAAAATATTTTATTTGTGGGGACCCGGCCCCCACAGCCTCTAGGAGACCTGCGGGTATAGGGCAATATATAAATTCAAAAAATAAAATAATAGGAGTTGGCTCCTATGGTACAGTCCAACCATGCTTTAGCTTGCTGAATGAAGCCCTGTCTCTGCAGCGCATGTATAGGCAGAAACTAGTGAGACCCACCTGTAAGGAGAGGCTGGAGAGACAGGGAAATAGCCTTAACCATTACCCATGCACTGATTTATTTATTTTTAAATAATTATCTGCAATTGATGCTGTCCAAATCTGTTTGACCATAACCACCCAGGTTTCTGGTCAACCTTTGGCCATGGTTTGAATATTCATTTACAGTGCTTAACAATGGTCTTGGTCACGCGGACACACTGGTGATGTTGCTGTCATAATAACAGGGAGCATTCCTGGAAGGTAGACACACCATTCTCATTTCACAGAAATGAGTACCTAGAAGGTACCAGTACATCTTGCCCCATAACATTATAGGAGGGCCAGGAAGTTACATTTTTTTAAAGAAAAGCTTAGAGACTGGGGCACCTGCCCAGGGGCACCACTGGAAGTCCTTACAGGTGCCTCCAGGTATCAAGTTGGTGATCCCTGTGTAGCAAAGGCGAAAGTATTCCTATTCAACCAGGCCTTTGGCTGATTGACAGCCAATGCCATTTTCAATGTGTTGTTGGAGACGGGATTCTTGGTTTGTTTTCGTTTTCATTTTGGTTGCATTGGTTTTGTTTTGTTATTATTTTTATTATGTATTTTGTGTTTTTTATATTGTAATTTTATGTTGTGAACCAACGTGAGATCTACAAATATAGGGCAATATACAAATTTAGTAGATAGATAAAAACAGGGTACTGGTGCAACACTTGCAGGATTGGATCCAGTCCTTCCCATTGAAATAAATTGAACTTAAGTCATTATTAACTTTCTGCATAGATACCCGAGTTTGGCTATCTTAGCCTGGATCCATCTCATTGCCTATAGCTTGTGCAAGGCTTCTTTAAGGGAAACTATTTGGTTACTGGCAATATCACAGCTCACTGAAGCAACATGATGCACTATTGTGTATCTGGCAGCCGGTTACTTAAACACTGCTGAAAAAAATTACCTAGGCTTACTCAGTTATTCAGCACTGATGAACAGTGTGTGATTCCACTCAGACTATAGCAATGATTTATAATGTGAGAAAGGTTAAAAATAGTGGCTCAAAGGAGCAGTTGGCTCACTCTGTGTATGGAATCCAGAAAAATCACACATGTTGCTTACACCCTGTCTCTAATGCAGTGTAAGGCGTGTGGTAACTAATTCAGTATATTTGAAATATATATAATTTTAGCACTTAGAGAAATAGTATCTTTGTTTACAAGTGGTGTTCATTTTTCATGTCATTGTTCTCCCAGGAATTAATATAAATCAGCAGAGCTCAAATGTTCTTAGTTTCAGTGTGGGACCCACAGCTGTTTCCCAGAAGTTCAGTTGCGAGACATGAGAGGCACCGTGTGAGTCACAAGTTAGACAGGCAAAGTCAGATGTATCCAGTTTCACACCATGATATATTCACTTTACATATGCCCACTGGAGATTATGATAACAAAAGAATTGTGTTCAACTTCCGAGAACTTGTGAGTTTAAGAAAACAGTTATATAATTGTCCCTGTAGCATTTTATAACCATGGTGGCATAAAATACAATCCATCAATAATATGTTCTATGGATGAATTCAGTAGTGAATAGGCATAAAATTGAACCATTCTGCAGCAGCAGCACTAGGTGATATGTTAAAACAGCATTCTCATATAAGTGACTATAGAACCCTTTTTTGCATTCAGGCAACATCTGCAGTTATTAAAGCAGCTGTGGAACATTTTGTCAACCCCAAACAAATCATTAAATCAAATGTAAATGCTACACTGATTCATTTGATTTTTAGAACAACTTTGTTGTGCTTCCTCTTTTCCAATGATATTCAGATGTAGTGTATTCGAAGGTAGTTTTAGTACCATTCTGTCCATTTTGGAAACTGCTGATCACTAAAAGATGGGTTTGGTATTAAAATTTTCAAAGAAACGCATTGCTACAAATGGTACTACACTGTCCATATTAAATGACAAAGTTAAGCACATATAGACTCAACATTGCAAGTGCTTAACTTATTCTGGTTTGTGACATCCTGCTCTTTCAAAGACAATAAACTATGTTGCGCTCTGTCAGATCTGATACTTGATTATGATTCTATGACTACATCTGATACTACTTTTAAAAGCAGAACTGCAATTTGTGAGTATAACAAGTGGATTTTATTGGAATGTGTGCAGTGTGACTCATAATTCATGAGATGAGGTAGGGATGAAAGGGTAATCTACCAAACTCATCTTCCAAGGTGGATTCACCTGTTGCAATCTGACTGGACGATGAACCAAATGAGATTATGAGCCCAGAGTCCTTCAGATTGCTTTATAAGGTAGTCCAAGTGCTGCAATGCTGTCCCTCTCTGTTCAGTGTTTTTACAAGATAATCTAGAGCCTGGAGTGGCTTAGCATGTAAGGCTCCTCGTGGTGCTTTGTAATTAAATGCTAAAAGTCCCCCTGAAAACAATGGGATTTGATGATGAGTCAGGAATCATTGAATTATCTTGTTATGTAGTTAAACAATGCATTTATTATGAAAAAAACCAGATAATAACTAGAAGCAGTGCTTTTTTCTGGGGATATGCAGGGGTATGCATACCCCTAAACATTTTGTGAATCTTTGTACTTTTGTCCATTTATTGTATTTATTCTTCCCAATTTGAGCTATAAAATGGTGGTTTTATTGAATCAAAATGAGAGTACCCCCAAACATTTTTTAAGAAAAAAAGTACTGACTAGAAGCACATTAGACTATGAGGCAAGAAGAAGTGTAAATATATACAAACATTGTCTTGCAAACACTGTAGATAAAACAAGGCATCTCAGAAACACAAAGCTTCTCATAAAATGCTCTCTTGATAGTTACCACAGTTGTTTTTCTCTTTTCTGCCACCTCACACTTGGATTGTGGTTTATAACAAGTTCTGGTTAATTTAACAAGCCAGCTTCATAGCTTGACATTGGCTTGTCAAATTGTCTACAGTTGTTTTTTTTATAACCAGGAATCCCTGACGAGGAGGATTCAATGAAAAGGAAAGAAAAGTACTGCTAAAGTCATCCTCTTTGGCTGTGTAAGAGAGGATTGTTCAGGAGAGGAAGTGTGCAAGCTAAGAGTCACTTGTGGACATCTGTATTTTTGTGTGTTGTGCAAATGTGGTCATAGAGTACTACCTTTATAAGCTTTAGTTGGCAGACGGGGGGACCTAGGATAGAGCATAGCTGCAAGTGACCAGTTGGTGCCTACTGCCTTTCTTGGCTTAAGAGAGAGATAATAGTAAAAAGATAGCTGGCTAACACATGCCATGTTGTTTCCTCCCAGTGTTTATGCCCTTCTAAAACTCTAAAAGAAGGCTAGGTAAAGGTAAAGAGACCTCTGAACATTAAGTCCAGTCGTGAACGACTCTGGGGTTGTGGCGCCCATCTCACTTTATTGGCTGAGGGAGCAGGCATACAGCTTCTGGGTCATGTGGCCAGCATAACTAAGCCACTTCTGGTGAAAACAGAGCAGTGCACAGAAATGCCGTTTACCTTCCTGCTGGAGTGGTACCTATTTATCTACTTGCACTTCGACGTGCTTTCGAACTGCTAGGTTGGCAGGAGCAGGGACTGTGCAACGGAAGCTCACCCCATCACGGGGATTCGAACCGCTGACCTTCTGATCAGCAAGTCCTAGGCTCTGTGGTTACATTAAAAGACTCAAATGCTTTGTTGATGTTTATAGATCAGCAGTAGGTATGGCCACCCTAAACTTTCACACAGACACCCCCAACAAACACAGAGGATATATAGTCTTCCCTCCGTAGCCTCAACTATCCCCCCCTCCCTGGACATCAACATCAGTCTGGTAGGAAGGGGAAATTTGCACCCACATCATGGTGCTGGGCTGGGCAGAGAGATTTTTAAATCACTTCTCCATATCCCTTGTCTACTTTATTTGTTTTCTTGTTGATGTCACCACCAAACTCCATGAGATTTTGGGGGAGGATTGGTTGGGGGTCCCGTTTAGGTCTCTGAACTAGGATTTAATTATCCCTGTTGAAGATGTACAGTGGGTAAGGCCTCACAGGCCTCATATTTCCTTAAAGGTGATATCAGTTTGAAAGATTGGTTGATAGATGGTAAATTTTGTTGCATCTTTTCTCTTTGTGCTCTTTGATCTCTGTGCAAATGAGCTATAAATGCATAGCGCAAACTACAACTGATTGCTCAAAAGCCCCACTGAGTTCATTGGTGCTTACTCCCAAGTAAGTGTGCACAGAACTTCAGCTTAAATTTAGCCATATCCATTATTGGAAGGGGTCAGGAGCAGTACTGAAATCAATTGGAAGGAAGTGTGTCCTGAATTAAAGGCAAAGTATTATTTTTCTGCTTTTTTGTGCTGCAGTCAGTAAGCAGTGTATCTGAAAAGCACACTGTATATATGTATCCTGTCTTTAAAATTCATAACCAATCTGGTTGGTTATGTATAGTAGAAATATATGAGTTTCACTGAAATCAGAGCAATTGTTAAAGAGTGCTGGTTTGAAGATTATAACTTAAATCTGCAGTTGTGTTAAATGCATATTAGCAATATTGCAAGTTGGTGAGCAGTAGCTACTGTCCAACTTGGAGTTAACCAAATTGTTGACTTATGTGGAGTCATCCATCTCATCCAGCATCTCCTGCTGGGGGAAATAAGCCAGCTGCCCGAGCCTCTTTTTATTAGCAAACGGTCCTGGCGAGCAACCTCTGTCATTTTCTCAAGGGAGTGGTTTATATGCTGAAGTCATTTCAGACACAAGGGCTGCACTGTAGAATTCTTTTCCGTAGAAAGCTTGATGTGAATTTAAATATCAGATTTAAAAGATAATTAATCATTACTGCTGTGACACTCAAAGGAATGTGTGTTGTGTTTAATCTGAAAATATGGAAATCATTGGAATAATAGTAAGACTATAGCGTGTTATGTTAATTTAAACCTGCCATGGTAGCTAAATTGTATATAATTGTATACAACAAATTTAGAACACTGTGTGTCAGATCTTCTCAGATTTCAGTGAAATCTATGGGAACAGTACAACAGGAGAACTGGAACACAGACCACAATTTTGTGATGAATTGTAGCACCCCCAAAAATCTCTTTTGGTGGTACTTTTAAGTTGAACTTTGTAATCCTTGAAATAACCAAACTTCATATAAAGTCTTCTAGTGTAGAAAATTGATGATTGGTTGCTGCTTTGAATCTGCACAGGTTGTGTTTCTTTTGTAGTTTTCAAAGGAGCAAGGATTCCCCTGAAACTTCCAACCTATATAAAGAATATCTTCAAAAGATAGTGCAGTATTCCCAGAGGATTATTTTGAAGTTATTTCGCTGCAGGGTAAGCAGGTGCGTGCAAGCAAGCAGAATAGGCTAGCCAAGACATTTGTGGTGCTGCGTCAGATGTTTTTAGTTCCTCGAGAAATTAGATTGAACCTAGATATATAATAGAAAGTTGTTCAAACATTTTGAAGCACATATTAGTATATTAATAACAATATTCGCTTGCATTACCGTGCATTCATTCATCGAAATCCCTCACTCTCTTACAGTTTCAATATGCATTCTTCTCTGGAACTTTTCTTGCGAAGTAGTGCTGGATTCCAAACTGTTTAGTTACAATTTTATTTACTGGTACGCTTGGGATGGCCCAGTACACATTCAGAGCAATGGATAAGAATCAGTGACCATTCTAGGGTTTCTCAACAAGGGAATAATGCATTAATGTGATTCTGCAGTAAGGCACAGGCTAAAGCTCTGATCCTTGACAAGTCTGATGGATTTTAAAACAAAAACTGATGTGTATGTAGACTGGTGGTAAAACAGGGCCATAAACTGCAAGTTTATTGTAACAGTGTTCCACACAGGAAGAGCTGCAGTTTAATGGATCACTGTATATATATGTGTGTGTGTGTTTTTTTTAAAAAAAATGCGCTCTGAGACCACCCAGTTTTAATAAAACTGATATAAAAGATTACTGTGATCTCAGCTTCTTAAAATGATAATGGACCATTTCAGTACTTTCACCAGCTATATCAAAATAATATTACATGCCACATTTTGAAGATTATAGTTTCACAGCTATTGTACCAACACAGCAAAAATCGTCTTAGGCTTGTCCATAGAATGAAGTGGGAATGAGTTTTTAGATAGCAGGAAGGATTGTGTCGACAGGGAAATCTCATTTTTAATTTGTTCCATGCCCAAAAAATCCTCCTTGCAAGTTATTTTTAAGTAGTGGTTGCTTTTTACATGGGAAAACATTTTAGCTTTGATCAAGTAGATGACCCTGCAAGCATTGCCTAGCAGCATAATTTTCATTTAACATACCTTCCCAATTGAAACTGTTTCAGAGACAATCTGCTTCCGAATATTTGAAGTTGACAGGATCTGCCTATCCAGTAGGCAAAAAACGTCACATGGGGTGGTGAGCAACTAGATCTGGCCAGTGTGCCAGATCCATACCTCCCCTACCCTCTGTGGGCACCATGCAACCTACCATGTATAGCAATGTTCTTTTCTGCAGTATTGCGGAGCAGTGTCACTGCTGGAAATTACGTGAAAAAAGAAAGAAGGGCAGAAAGGAGAATAACAGCAATACTAGTAAGGGAATTTATATGTCAGCTCCATTCCATGAAAAGTGCACCAGAATAAAGTATCTTGGGGGGTAAGCAAACCTTACACTTCTTTTCCCTCTCTCAGACAGGTTAGGGACTTCCTTCCTTCCTTCCTTCCTTCCTTCCTTCCTTCCTTCCTTCCTTCCTTCCTTCCTAGTGGCTGTAGAGAAGAGATCTGGATTCTCTCTCTCCTATGAGTCTCCATCATTCATTTGGCACATCCTGCTCCTATCTCTTTCACACACACACCCCAACTTCTCCTTTCTGGTTCTTTCTTCGTGCGAGAAGATTAGGGTCAACCCACCCATGAGGCAAGGTGAGGCAACCACCTCAAGCAGCAGAATCCACAGGGGCAGCAAAACCCACTTGCTCACACACCACTTATTCCTGATGTAGCTCTTCAGTCACCCCTTATTCCCACTGGGGTGTGTGTGCCATCTTACGGTTCATTTCAGGTGCCAATATGGCTTGGGCTGGCCCTGAAAAGGATGCTGGGTTTTATTCTTCAAGCTTAAAGCCCTGCCTTCCTTCCCTAGCTTGTCTGAGGCCTCTTTCAAGTTTTAAAGGCCACTTTAACCCTAAGTTCCTTCTGCTAGGCTAGAAAGATAGTGTCACTACATTCAACTCCAATGAATGGAGTTGGATCTGACCAGCTACAGTATCCTTGTATAGAAATTTAAACACAACCCCCTTTTCATTTTAACTCATTTACATACGATTTCATTTGACTCCTACTTACATTAAAAAATACTGTAATTGAGGAGATAAAATACATGAACATAAATAATATTGCCATTAACTGGTTTTGAACAGGACAACTTTACATATATTCTTAAGTTTCAATTCTGTGAATGCTACATTGAGCATGCAAGTTTATTAGAAATGACCACTATTAAAATAATTGGTACCCTCATGTTATTTAGTACTTCTTAATGGGTACATTAAGTAGGTACAGTGTATGAGAATGGTACTTTCATTATGAAGTTTCCATTTTAGAACTCTATGACGTGCAGTGAAAGGATGAAAAGAATTGGATGAAAAATATTAAACAGATATGTAGGAAATATAAATGCTGCCTTCAGGTAAACTTTCATTAATTGCTTCCTTCCTTATAGGTGTTATGCCCTGAATGCATATTGGAAGTGTTTTATACATCAATTTAGGAAGCTTGTTCATGCTTTTGTATTTTTCCTATTAAACTTAATGGGGCTTAAGTGACCTTATCTTGTGCAATATGGGAGATGCAGAGATATTTTTATGAGACATGCTCTAGAGGCAGACAGAGCTTGTATTATTGGCACCATTTTCAGCATTTCATATATCATCTTCTTGTAACACCTGTCTCTTATTCCCATGCTGCTATCTTTGTAACTTTAATAAATACTGATGTGTTGAAAATAGCTGAATAACTAGCATGTGTGTGTGACACAATGTAAATGCCTTTTTCACAGTTCTGTGTGTCTGTGTAGCTGTATGTTGGTTACCTAGGAAATAAGTATAGCATGAGAATGAATTGGTTGTGCTGTTAGAAATATTGCCAAAGTCACCAGCTGTTTGTGATAATGCTATATAGATTCATAATTCATAATTCTGCTGTGATTATACACAGGGTGGCCTATGCTGACTACAACAATGTCTTACCCATAGCAAATGGACAAATGTCCCAGTTTTACTGTATTACTACTCTAATCCCATCAGTAAATGGTTACAAATTAGTAAACTTCAAGAATACATGTGAATGTGGTGTCTTAACCCAGCCTCTGGTTGTCACATTCTGGATAATTTCTTAAGCTATTTTCAATTGCAGTCCCATCTGGAGTATCTAACCTAGTGTCAAGGCATGTATCATGAATGCAAGTTCTCTTTCAATAAACAGTATGTAAACTTGTGCACCAAGTGGAACTGGGGGGCAGGGACTACAGCTACCACCTCAGGAATGTGACGTGTGGGGTCACAAAGTTTTATCCTTGAGTGGAAGGAGGTCACCTAGCATAGGGAAGCTCCCATCAACTAGCCTAGGAAGGCAATTTCTTGAAGTATCTTCATCATCCATTTATTTGTATGCCACCTTTGCCACAATATTGTGCCCAAAGTGGTTCACAACTTACCAAATGAACAACAAATGCTAAATAACAATTTAAATAACATATTGAGAACAATTAAAAAGAATAACAATGTCAATATATAGACAATCAATCCATACAATGTTATGTAAAACAATATAAGTGTGTTAACCTAATTTAACAGCTTAAAATTAAGCAGGGGAGAGAGAATACAGTCATACCTTGGGTTAAAGTCACTTTAGGTTGAACGTTTTCAGGTTAACCGTTCTCAGGTTGTGTCCCGCGGCAACCCGGAAGTAACGGAACGGGTTATTTCTGGGTTTCTCACGCATTCGTAGATGCTCAGAATGACATCATGCACATGCGCAGACATGGCAAATCGTGACACGCAGACGCGGGTTGCGTTCTGCTCATGATGCGAATGGGGCTCCGGAATGGATCCCGTTCACATCCAGAGGTACCCCTGCAGTACAAATTCACCACAAGTAGCTTGTGTGAATTGGATGGTAGCCACACCTCTTAATTGTGGCAGCGGTCTGTCACCTGAGTTTCTTCCTACGGAGGTGATATGCCTCCCCACCCCCACCTTTCCATTGATGACTTGCCTCTCCTTATCCATGGGCCAAAGCAGTGTTGCATAGGCACTGAATTCAGGTTGTCTGGAGGACAAAAGAAGTATATGCTCTAGAGACAATTCAGCAGCTACATTTGCTGAGCCCCACAGCAGCAGGCATGCTGTCCCAGCCTGCACACAACCACAACACTGAGGAAAACACAAGTGCAGTTCACATGGGGTCTCATGGGCAGATGACTTGATCTCCTGGGGAAAACTGAGAGCAGGAAACTGACAAGCGCTCCATTCTGGAGGAGAAATCCATGCACTCATAGTTTGTGCAGTCGATTAAGTCAACACTCAGTCACCACCTGACTCAATCCTACTCTCATCATTTTATACACATTCCCCTACTCACATCAGCAAAGAGACTAAAATATTATTATGGGACATGCAATTATATTATAAAATTAATACATTAAAAAGAAAAAGAAAAATGAAACAATGATTAATTCAACTTTGCCCTTTTAAAAATTGTAGCAATATTCTGCCAATAATTACCATGTGATGGCACACATCAGTGTGTTGAAAGAAAAAAATAAATAAATTGCTTTGTATTAACTCAAGTGGAAGACAAGCTCTGTGGGAGGAAATAGCCTTTATAAGCATCACGGTATCAAAGTGCCTACCGCTGGAACTTATTTTAAATAGATTACAGTGAGTACATCATACTAAAACCATGTTCATACAAAGTGGTGTTGATAGCTTGCTGAGACTCATCCATCAGTATTAGATTTACTTCGTTTCCTCAGAAAGTGAATAATGCAGATACTGATCAGTGACACCACCTTCTTAATTGTAAATCAAGGTTACAGGCTCAGTAAAAGGAAACCATAGGTAAAAATTAACTTCATTTACACCTGTATGACTTTTAAATACTGCTTCTAAACCCATGTGGTTTTAAAAATTAAACCAACGGCTATCTTCTATTTCTAGCCCTTAGTCTCTCATTTTGTTTCTGTAGTTCTTTAACTTGATTTAATTCTAATTAGTTTCTACTTGAATCATAACTTCATAAGATTAATATTTTTGCCGGTATAAACCTATTTTTACAATTACATCAAGTGAAATCAGAATAAAATCCAGCTATGTAGTGACAAGTCAGTTTGATTGCAGGGAGGAAATGTTTTCTTGCTGCTTTACTTGTGAGGACTTTAAAAATAACTCTTTGGGTACACGATACTAGAGCTTACTGTAGGTTAAACACAAGATCAAAAAGTGTCTTTCTAAGACCTTTTCCAGATAATATACGTTTAATGATTTACAATGGTCCTCACTTGTTACATATGACTCAGATGTATTGCTTGCTTTTGTTGCCTAGCTACTGCATTTTCTCAGCACTCAAATAGCAATATTCTGCCAACAGAAAATGTGAACATTTGCCAACCTGCCTAACATGTCCCATTAGTTTGTGAACTGGCATTGTGAAGGCTAGGAAGGATGCTGTACAGGAAGAAGCAAATATTCATGTCTGGCGGGAGCAGGTAGAAATTCCGGTCCTTAAGTCATGTGCACTTGATGGTTAGTGTTCTACAAGTCAAACAGGTACCCAAGTCTTTTCCAATTTGTGCACTTTAAAATATATTATTATAATGTGAACATTTTCTCCTGCATGGTTTAAACAGGCACAAAATACTTAATTGGTGAATGGTATTTTCACTTTCCCTTCAGGATCGTTCTTGGGGGAGAAAATCCACCCCTTCTTCCATTTGGAGTTGGGAGTCAATCTCAAGTATTGATGTGTGTGTGCATGTGTGTGCACAGGGGAAGGCCCATCAAACTCACCACTCTAATAGTAGATGGCATTCATTAACTTTCTCTTCGGTTGTGTAACAGCCAAAGGGGCTAGATAGCCCCAAATAGCTTTCAGGAAGGACTTCAAATTCCCAGCTGCAAGTTTTAAGACCCCTTATTGGCAAAAAAATAAATTAAAAATAAAGGATTAGAGGGTTACATTTATTCACAATCCCCATTGCCCTGCTGAAATGCTCTAAATCTCAAATTTTTACCAAAAATTCAAAAACTTGCTAAATTTTAATTGGGGGAAAAATACTCTTAAAGGAATCTTAGAATGAATAACAGGTCAAATAACACAACACAAAGGAGGAAGTTCTGCCTGGCCTCTGTGCCACTCTGCTAATCATAGTTTAAACCAATGAAAGCTTCTTGATTCCCTTGTGACACAACAGCTGTAACCTAAAATTCATTGTTTCACTTGCTCACTGTAGCAGCACTTTATTCTGGAAACTAGCCTGCATTTATGCCCTTGCCAAATCTCTCAGAACTCCTCGGAGCACGTGGACTTGGAATTTCATAGTGCTTCCGAGTATAGCAAACACAAAACTATCTACTTATTGTTATGGCCTCTCCCAATAATGAATTACGGTAGCTTGTCATCCTGCCAATTATCAGATTGTACCGAAAATATCAAATTGTACTTTTCCATGAGCAGTACTGAAAGGACAGCACTATTTTCAGCCTGGAGTAAAAAGCCTTATGTCTAGAAAGCTGTAAACATTTGTGCTTTACTGACAACGTCATTGGTTTGCTGCTGCTATCCTTATTGTCATCAATTTTAAGCTTGGTGGCACTCATGGTAGATGTGGAAGTTATTTGTTCCCTCCTCTCAATTAGCACTTTGACACCCAATGTAAGTTATGGAAACCTGGACTTAGTTGTGGGCAGGTATTTATTTAGCTGTGTGCTCAGAACTTAAATTATTTATTATTATTATTATTATTATTATTATTATTATTATTATTATTATTATTTTCAAGTTTTCCAATGTACCAGATTTGTGCAAAAGTGCAATAAAAATAATGTTTAAATATGTGTGTATCACCCCAAGCCAGAAAGCCTGAGCTCCACTGTGGGCATTTATGCAGGTATTTCCTTACCTGTGTGCGTATATCTTTATTTCATTTTATTTTTTTGAAATACAAATTTTCCAGTATGCTAGATTTTCACAAAAGAACAGTGAAAATGTGTGTGTGTGTGCGTGTGTGTGTTGCTCAAAGCCAGGAAAGGATATGGTTGCACCCACAAAAGGCTTTCTTTTCATCCTTTTTCCTGCCACTTGTGACTTTAAGGGGAAATCTTATTTTTATTTAAATTACAACTCTTTTGTTCAAGAGCAGTTCTGCACAAAACAAAACAAAAAGAGAAAAATACTGCAAATCTGCCTTTAACAAAATGGAAAAGAACAGGCTGCATCCTTTTCTTGGGCTTACATAGAAACTATATGGGAGTACGGAGTGTGGCAATAAATAGCATCCAGCAAAATATCACCACACATATAAGAAATCCCACCCTCACAACATGCTTCAGTGCATTCACAGTTTGGTAATGTACAATTTTATATTGTATCCCCCTCCCCCCCCCATTTTGGATTATCTGTGGATTTGGAAAATCTGAATTTAGTGGGGGATGAGGAGGAAGTTGTATAGATTGATAGAACTGTAGAGTTGGAAGGGACCCCAAGGGCCGTTTAGTTCAACCCCATGCAGTGCAGGAATTATGCTCACAACCATTCCTGAGTGGGCTCAAACCACCAACCTTCTAGTAATATTCTTATAGACACTATCTAGGACTTATAAGCTAGTTCTGACAACTTACAATTCAGTAGAAATTGAAAACAAACATGTTCCATCTACCCAAGCAAGAATCCCCAGTTAATAATACTTCAGGCCAACCTTTTTAACTGTGATTGGTCTTAGGCTGTGACCCAGTGCCGTAAAATATGAGCTAAGCTTTCTGTGTACTCTTTGTGAATTTACCTTCTGTAATTTTGTAAAAACGAAACCTACTCTGAGCTAGTACAATCCTAGACTTGGTCCAAGTGTGTACTGGTGTAAATCAAACAGCTGGAGCACAAATTAGGCACAAGTTCTGAATGGGCAATTAGGCATGTCCACATAGTAACCAATACAATCCTGCTTTTTATTTTCAGAAAATGCAAGGTAAAGCTCCTTATGACTATTCTTACATGTCTGGCTAGTTACTTATGTAAGAGAGACTCCAAGGTTCCGCTGTCCTCAGTGCCATTACAAGCAATCTTTGCAAAAGAGTTAAACTGCTTCTGAACAGCATTTGCCATATTCTTGAGATAAACAGGCCTTTCTTCAGCAAGGGGCCTGCATGTCTTCACATTCCAATTTTTTTATTCTTGTATAAATATATCATTTTGTGACCAGGGTAACAAAGCCGGGGGGAGGGGCGGAATCTCTTCCGCTCTCCCTTCTGTTTGATTTCCCTTTTATCCCCCTATAGTGTTCCAGGGAATTGATGTGGTGCAGGATTCTGTTCCAAACACATGTTTTTCCCTGTATTTGGATACCCATAAAACTATACAGTCAAAGGGCAACTTTATACTTTTCCCCTTTCGCTACATCTGCACTCCATTGAGCATTGAAAATGAATTTCCTCATCTTGCTATATGACACCCAAGGCCAAGTTAATCCCTGCTGTAAGTTCCTGGAGTTGCACCAGAAGATTGGTGGGTTTATTAATGTTTGCAGTCTGAACCCTAGGAAACAGGCAGCAAACCAGTCGATGATGAATAAGGTTATGATGTTTTTATAGTTAATACCAGGGATGCTCTTTCTAAAAAGGAGGAAGACGGACTGATGAGACTAGAGGTAGGCTGAGCAAAGAAGGGCAATTCACTTATACTTCAGGACTGAGCACTATGGACATAACAGAAGGGATCATACTGGTGTGACCATCTGTTCCTGAGCCCCTTAACAGTATAATAATATCCTGGATAAGGCGCCCTCAAATATATTTTAGAGGCTGTTATAATTAGAACCAAAAAGAGATCTCAGGGCAGTTGGGTATCTGGAAGAGGCACACCAGAGAGCTGAGGTCTGTTTCTCACCGTATAATTATTTATTTATATTTATTTTTCTATACTGCTTAATAAAATAAATTTTTTTGAACAGTTTACATAAAAGCAATTTGCAAGGGAAAACAACTTTCAATAAAAGTAAGTAAATCCCTGCCCACATACAATCACTGGGAAGAAAGGCCACCAATGCGCTCATTATCTGTTCTGAGTGGAAGGAAGCGTAGGTGTTTGTTGCCAACAACCAGTGAAATGTTGTAATGACTAAAGGGAGGTGTCAGTGTAGAAGCACCTGAGCAACTGCAAACAATAACCGAACAAGTCTTGCTTACTGGGCTTTGGGAAGGTCACACAAGGTCTCTGGAAGGCCTTGTGAAGCACTCTTGAGATCTCGTGAGCTGTCCAAGATTTCACAAGATCTCTTGCCCTGCAAGTTTTCGCAGGAGCCTCACAGGGCCTTCCAGAGACCTTCCAAAGTCCAGATTCATGTCCCATCTCAGATATGAAGTTCACTGTGTGACTTAGCCTGTGACCTTCTTTTGGCCTCTGCTATCTCACAATGCTTTTAGGCTGCAATGAAGGGACCAAGTCTGCTAGCTTGAAATAAATCCATATAAACTACAACTAACTTTTTTGAATGTCAGAACCATGGGCGTAGCCAGGGGGAAAGGGGGTGACATCTGCCCCCCTTAAATCAAGTAAACAAATTTAAAAATACTTAACTAAAAGTAGAAATAATAAGAATATTTGAAATGAAAACACTCACCGAGGTCACTTGGATGATGTTGTGGCGCATTCTAGCGACGCAACTGGCAACCCAACTGAACACTTGGGGCCAAAAGAAAGTAATTTAAAGCAACTGTTGTTGAGATATTTAATTCTGAAATGCTAGACAGAGCCAGACAGAGGATGGTGACAGGTGGGTGACCTGCCCCCCCCCCAACATAAATTCTGGATACGCTCGAGTCAGAACCAAGTAAACAGAGTGGTATGTAACCAGTGTGAAACAATTTGTATTTGAAAACTAATTAATTTGCTTCACGTTTACGACAATTTCATTCAGTCTCATTTTGGCCTTTTAATTTTTAAGATTATGGTTATAAACAGTATACTGCAAAGATGGACAAAATAGTTTATTACTATTCCCATGTCATTTGTACAGAAATTGTGTGCCATGAAACATGCATGAACCCAATGCCTAGCTCAGCCAGTATGTACAAATTTTAATTTACTGTATTAATCATGTCTCCCGGTGCCACAAGGAATAAATTCATACAAAATAAGTGCATTAAAAAGGCAAATAAAAAAAGAGGAATATAATTTCATAGTTCACTAGGAATAAAAATCAATATACAGAAAAGGAAGAGGTGCATAATCTAAAAGGAACAGCATCAGCACAAATAAAGAAAGATGATTCATGAATGGAAAACCTTGCAGCAGTTTCAGTTGCAGACTCAGCACATATTTGGCACATACTCAACACTTCATTTAATCTTACAGCAGCACAAATATTACCAAAATGCAGCATGCCTTTATGGCACTTAAAGTATCTCCAATAGCAGATAAAGTGGCCATTAAAAAGGTGCAAATGTACATATTTGCGGTGTAGCATCAGTCCATTGGTATGGAGTGATGTTCTGCAATGGCCTGATTCTAAGACTTGCTATGGAAGCAAACTAATACTTGGGATATGGCACATCAAAAGCTGCCTCATAATATTATTCACAACATTGTCTTTTGCAGGTAGGTAAGTGCAAATTTCTTCATTTCAAATACTTATATCCCACTTCACAGCTCACAGTTGTTTTTTTTACAATAAATAATATAAATATCCAAGGCTAGTATTAGGAACAGAAATGTCCTTATGGTGGCAGGATTATTTAGGTAGCATTTCCTGTCCTTAAGCGTGATCTACTTTGGCGTTCTTATCTAAGGCAAGGGGTTTTTGAGCAGCCTATAATGAAAGGAAGGCTTCCCTTATTGGTCGCTGGTGTTTCTAGGCAACAGCTCCCACTGATATATTCTGAAATGGTTGGGGCTGATATCCAAGTCACATTAATGTGCACATCAGAAGGAATCATTGCTATTGGTGTGTGTGTGTGCTGCTTGTTTGTTTTTTGTTTTGGAAAAATGTGAACATGGGGAGGGATATGATATGATATGCATGGTGCATGGTGCTTGATATGAAAAAAGTGAATTCATATATGTCCACTGGAGGATTAGGGTCCTCTAGTGAATCTGAATTCAGAATTCAGAATAGACAAAATACTTCTTCGAACACCACACCATTAAACTGTGCAATTCACTACCACAGCATCAGGTGTAGGTCATCAGTTTAGAAGGCTTTAAAAGTGATTAGAAAACTTAATGGAGGAACAGAGGAAGCTGCCTTATACAGAGACAGACCAATGGTCCACTTGTCCCAATATTGCTTACACTGATTGGCAGGAACTCCAGGGTTTCAGGCAGGAGTCTTTTCTAAGCCCAACCTGAAATTGCCATGCATTGAATCTGGAACCTTTGACTGTAAAGCAGGTGTCTTTTCCACAGACCTAGAGTCCTAAGGCTACTATTTATCATGGTATAAACTGCATGCAGGATCAAAGGCAGCATACCCTGCAGTCTTCTTCTGAGGGCCTTCGTTGTGTGCCTCCTCCACAAGAGGGGCAGAGGATGGCAACACAAGAACTGGACTTTTCTGTGGTGGCTCCCCATTTGTGCAATACTCTATTCCGGTAGGTTCACCTGGTGTCTTCATTGCATATCTTTAGGTGTCAGGCAAAAGCATTCCTCTTCTCCCAGACCTTTGTCTAATTAAACAACCTGTGACTGTGGGAACGGGGTATTGTTTTTGTTCATCATTGCGGAATTTGGATGAAGGGCAGTATAGAAATTTAATAAATAATAATAATACAACAGCTGGCGAGAACTATTGCATAATGTCCTGTTTGTGGACTTCCCATAAGCAACTGATTGGTCACTGTATGAAGCAGCATCCTGGACTAAATAAGCTATTAGTTTGATCCAGTAGGGCTCCTTCATGTTTTTCTGTATTATGAAGTTGCGACATAATATGTTTTTCTTAAAACAAATCAATATGAACTTAGATCGATACTTTGGCAATTGAAAAATGCTGTACAGGCAAAAGTACAATTTCAGACATCAGAGAATAATGTTTTTGCTGTGGAATTCTGAAGATTATTATGCTGAGAACAGCATTTCTAACTGCACTTGAAGTAATAAGATATTTATGATGATAGAGGATGTATAGCTAAATTCCAGCCTGATCCCTTGAGGCTCCATGCTTACATAATTAGAGCAGGTATAAATTAGATTTCACTTAAATCAGTTGACAATTTCCATAAATCACGAAAAAAATTAAGATTACACAGAAACAAGGTGATTAGAGTCTAGAAGATTCTCACAACGTGCGTCTGCCTTTTGAAATCATCTGTTTAAAAAAAGTACTGTTCCACATCACAAAATGAACTTGAAGTTAAGCTGGATGTGCCTTTGATATGTAGATGCCTAACTCTGATATTTGCTGACTGTACAATAAGGTTAGATCACATGTATTTATATTTAATTTGGATTGAATTAAATGCCTCTGAGAAATTGAAATAAAAAGCAAAAATACTGAATTATCAGATACACCATTTTATAAAATACGGAATAGAGATGGCTTTAACAAAGAAAGGATATATGTGCAAGAGAATTTTTCTCATTATAGTTTGGATAGTGTGATACATTCAGATATCTCTGATTACAAAAACCAATTTCAGTTGATATTTATGTTTTGCATGCAATGGGTCCATCACATATACAGGTATCGATACATTTTCCAGCAAATATGAGGATTGGACACACACACACACACACACACACACACACACACATGTTTGTTTCCACAAACGTTGTTTCACACCAGCATTCTACTGTGGTGCTAGGCAAGCATGAACCTCAGTTGTGCTCTACTGGATGTTAAATCAACCAAGGTAGGGTGCAATGTGAACCAACTGTGAGCTGAAATTGTATCCTAAACCTGGAGGTTTCAGGGCATTTCCAATAAGCACAATATTACCACACCACAACTTAATTTTCCCATGTAGATTGAGAAGTGATTGTTGGTATAATCCACAGCTCAATGTTGCCACACCTGTTTTGATAAAGAAGTCCCTTAGTTCAATCCCTGTATATTTAATTTTAAAAATCTTGGATAGTGAGGTTGAAGAAATCTCTGCCTATGATCTTAAAGGAGTACTGCAGTCAGAGTATATAATGCTGGCCTAGATTAACTAATAGATTGATTCAGTAAAAAGGTAAATGTAAAGGACGCCTGGATGGTTATGTCCAATCAAAGGTGACTATGGGGTTGCGGCGCTCATCTTGCTTCAGGCCGAGAGAACCAGTGTTTGTCCACAAACAGCTTTATCGGTCGTGTGACGAGGATGACTAAACCGCTTCTGGCTCAACAGAACACTGTGAAAAGTGCCAGAGCGCAGAGAAATACCATTTACCTTCCTGCCACAGCGGTACCTATTTATCTACTTGCACTGGCATGCTTTTGAACTGGTGGGTTGGCAGAAGCTGGGACAGAACAACAGATGCTCACCACCATCAAGCGGATCCATGAGTTTAGACCACAGCCACTCATGTTGTATTGATTGATTCAGTACACAGCAGCCCCTAAGATTGTGTAGGCTAGTAATTAAGAAGGAATATAATCCTATTACGACCAAAAAATCTAGTATAGTGAGAATTATATGTTATGAGTTTTGGGGGAGGGAGGGTGCCAGACTCAAATAATCCCTGGATCCAGCAAGTGTAAAAACTTGTCAAGACTTCTAACTCCAGGGAATATTCAAACTAGTTTCCTGGTGAGGGGTGGGAGATTAAGGGACTCAATGCAAGACAACAAATGGGTGGCACCCCTGCCCTCAACAGAGTTACCAGGCTCAGAGTTGGGAGTGCAGTGATGTGATGTGACCTAGAAGTAAAGCAGCAAGCTGGAGAGTCAGCTGCATTCAACAACAATGTTTGATTTCTGTTTGAATCCAAGGCTGAAGCTATGGGAAGGACAATACCCTTTGGGGGTGTTAATGCTATGAACCCCTCCATCGTAGGCTTAGGTTGGATATATGTGTAAATAAACCATATATCATAAAGACACCACAGTCTCTGCTGTGCCTCATTCCCAAAGGAAACACAAACCCTGGGTAAGTGCCTGGAATCCCTGGAATCTCACACTGCCCAGAGATTGGGGTGGTGTGTAACTATATTTCATACATCCTCCATGATATTTTTTTTCAAATTCCTGGTGGTGATCTAGGTTTCAGCTGTGATAGGTCATTTCCTGCTGCATGACATTACATAATATTCAGTTCATCTGTTCATTAATCACAGGGTTTGCCTATGTTGTGTTCCTGGTAACATGAGAACCTTAGCCCCTTAAACCTGTGACTTGGAATCTACCTCAGAGTGGCTTCCTTCCACTTTCTAAAGGTAATGTGTGCAGAAGCCTTGGTCTATGTGGAAAGACACCATGCTGCAGTTCGTCCCTTTGCCAAGAGTAATGATTCCCACAAACTGAATTAAGGTCAGCATGGGAAGGAACTGCCGTTCTGCAGTAGCCAAAATTTGTCATATTACCTGAGACACATTGCTGCAGCGTCTAGAACACAAATGTAATATTAGAAGGGGTTCTGATATGTGAGAGAAACAGAGACTTGATGCTTATAGAACAATGTCATAGGTTGTAAACAGATACCACAAAACACCACTTAAATTTGTCCCCCCTCCCCCGCCCTAGAGTTCCAGTTGGAGGCCTGACTAATTTCTCAAAATACAGTAGTTGTTTAGTGTTGCTAGGCCTCCTAGTGATGCATTTTTAGAAACTGAATTCTGGGTGATAACTATTTCACAAAATACAAGAAAGCATTTTTGTGGTTTTTTTCTGTAATAAGCAATCATTGATTTTACTGTCCTTGGTGAAGAATAAAGATTTACTAGCATTAGAAATTAATATTGATCACAGAACAAAGACAGTGGTCAATGAGTATTAAATTAAGGCTTTTTAAAATATTTGCAAGGTTAAACTAAGCATTCATGCAGAATATATATTTGTGCTGCTTTAAATTTATATGTCAAAATAACATTCTTGTAAATGTACGCTATTATTTTTTTACTTTCTTTTCATTATAAATATTGGAAAACTAGCTATACTGTTAGTTTCTGTATTATACTTCTTATACTAAGTTATTTGGAAAAGAAATTGTGCTTTAAATCAGCATAGCGGAACATTTAATTACATTCTTAAGTGGTACTATATTGTCAGGTGAGTTTTAGTTATATATTAAACTTAAAGTAATAATAATGCTGATCATTTATATAGTATAGAATGCAAAGAGCTTCTCTGAAATCTGATTATGTGGTTATCCCTTGTATAAAAGAAGTAATGTAATGTAAAGGAAGGAAAACCTCTAGAAATTGAATTGTATCTTGAGCATTCTTAGCAGAATCCAATATTGATTTCAGTGAAGCTAATTTCAACATTCTAGCATCATTTGCAATGAAAATTAGATTCTAACTAATTAGTATTTCTTCTGGATATTTTCCCTCTTAATGTTCCATTCTGAGTCACTTTAAATATTATTTTACATTACAGAAAATGCTTCTATGTGTTACAAAATCTGAAATCTGGAAACAGACAAACAAACAAAGTGTCTGAGGTGATGGTTTAAAACAGCCATGAGTTTAAACAAGTCCAAATCAGCCCAAATTAGCTTGAGCTGGGCTAATGGGCATGTTAATAACTTTAGTGATTAAAATGTTGTGGCTGCTTCTGCACAGAAAGTTTCTGCATCTAGACTAGAGTCAAGTATCACAATCCACCACTAGGAGCATTTACAGTATTCTTCCCTCCATAAGACACACTTTTTTCCTCCTAAAAGGTAAGGGGAAATGTGTGTGCATCTTATGGAGAGAATGGCACTGTGCAGAGAGAGCTGCGCAGCGCCTCTCCAGCGAAGCGGGAGGAGAAATGGAAGGGGCTCTGTTCCTCCTCCCGCTTTGCTGGAGAGGTGCTGCGCAGAGATGGAGAGCTGTGCAGCACCCCTTAAGCGAAGCGGGAGGAGAAACAGAGCCGCTTCCGTTTTTCCTCCCGCTTCGCTGGAGAGGCGCTGCGTAGAGATGGAGAGGTTTTTTTTCTTGTTTTCCTCCTCTAAAAACTAGGTGTGTCTTATAGAATGAAAAATACGGTAAATCCTAGTTCAAATATTGCCTGACTTGAATAAGCAGTTCTGAAATTACATTTGCTAGTGCACAATATCTTTTGATTCATAAGACATGCATAATTCTCTGGTCCCTCTTAATTATTTCTCTTGAGCTCTTCCCAAGTCTCTAGCTACCCAGTGGCTATTAGTGAATATACAGTATTTTCATCTCTTATCTGAACAGCAGAGTTAATCTGCTTCTTTGTTCTCCGTCTATATTTCCAACAGCTATTTCTGCTACGCTTTTGTTTGTTACAGCCTATCTGATTGCTGCCTCTGATTCTTGAAACCTCTGTCCTATTCCCTTGTCCATCTGGAGGATGGATTTGTTTGTTTGTTTGGCTCTGACAGGTGGTTCCTCTGGTTTGCATTTCAGAACCATCTTTTGCCTTCATTTTCTCAGATTCTCTGTCAGGCTTCCAGTTCCTACTTTATTCCGTAAGGGACATAACTCGGCTACTACTTTCTGCTCTTCCTTAGAGAAGTAGCACATAAACAGGAAGTCAAGTATATTTACATGCATTTTTTCAGTTGATATGAACCCCTTATGAATGTGAAACTTGTATGTGAGCACTGAAATGGATGCATTTCTGAATTGGATGATGCCTATAGTAATAGAGTATAGACAAAGCGTGTTCTCATAAAAGAGAGAGCACGTGTTGCGGATGGGGCCGAACAAAACCCCAGTTAGTGACCAGGCCATTGATGGCAATGGGCTGGAGCAGATTGGATGAAGTTGTTACTGGGGTAAATTTGATGTTGCCAATTTAGGGGTGGGATTAATGCCCTATATAAGCAGGGTCCACAGCTTTCTCTTTCTCTTTCGCTGTGGACATCGGATCTCCCGCCCGCCCTCCCTTGTTTTGGGCTTGCGCTTTGACCTTGCTCTGCCTGTCATGGGGTCGTTCGCATTGGTGCGGGGGCCCAGTAGGAATTTGTCCAATTGGCTGATTAGTGCGTGCCTTTTGGGTTTTGCCTACTGCTTAGCAAATCGTCACAACTTGTAAGGTTGGCGGTTAGGCATTGGTTAAAATTGGTTGGTGGAGGGGTATGGATTGGCTGTGCCTGCCCCTCCAATGCTGCTGCTGACGGGTATTCCGTTAAAGGAATTCTGAAGCTTACCATCCCCTTCGTCCAAACCCTGACGGCAGGGTGCGGGCCGCGTAAGCTTCAAGGAACATGCGCGGAGCAGATGAGGGCCTGTGACGCAGCTCCATCTGACTCTGACCATGCTTCCTCCGGGTCTGACTATGGAGTCAGTGCTGTCCCCCAAGGCGGGGGGGGGGGACAGGTAGTCATAACCAATGCCTAAGCAACCACTCTCAATTTGTATAAAAATAAAGTTGTGGCCAAAAAATTATGCCAAAAACCTTAAACAAAAATTACGTGTGATGTCTGAGTTATTGGGGTAGGGGTTTTGGGGGACCTCAGCACGCAATTTATTTTCTACAGATAGTTTATGCTCAAGGCATTTTATAGAAAACAAACAGTAAAAATTCAGTAGTTATAGTACAAAAACTAGAAAAATATTAAAGAAATATTAGCACAACATAACACTAACAATTCCTCTTTACCCAGGCCTTTGGCCATTAAATAATCTATAGCCTGTTAAAGGGGGGTGTTATTGTGCTCCATAAAATGTGTTATTAATGTTGTATACCACCCTGGGATCTTTTGATAAAGAGTGGTATATTAAATGAAAGAATAGTAACAGCAGTAGAAAATTAAAAATATATCACAATCGCATAAGCATAAACTTTCCAGTTGGTCAATTAACAATATCCCAAAGTAGCTTCATAGCTGATGACATTAGTACCTAGCAATGCCACATCTCATTTATACAGACTCAAAAGGTTAGAAACCTCTTCAAGAATCTGCTGGCAGCTATGATGATAAGGGTGGAACAAGGCAAGTGGAAGCTACCATCCCCTCATGGTGCAAATACCACCTTTCTTTGCACCCCTCTGTCTTTGGGGTTCATCACCTGAGCATTTAGTTTATAAAGCATCAATATAATACTATATTGCAACTCTTACAAATTTTGTGTACTCATGCATAAGTTGAAATCATAGCTTTCTTTAAAAAATGCAAAGGAAAAACAAACAAGTGTATATTAAAATTTTGACATCTGTATTGTCACACATGCACAACATATTTGTATGGCTGGTTTCCTGTCCAGTTTTCTGTTGTGGATTGTTCTGCAGCTCATTATCTGTTGTGGGATGTTTATAACCTTCCTCTTTTTGAATACAAAACTTGAACAGGATAAAAAAGGAATTGTTTACTTCTTTTCTTACAAATATAAATGTTCACAACTTAAATGATTTGTTTAGTCTATTTTCAAATGCCCAATGCATCTGAAGAGTTTCTATCACTTGTGCTGGAAGATTTCCAGACAACATAATAGTTGTTGGAAACTTGCATGTATGCCAGAACTTGAAATAAATATAAAAAAATAGATCAAGACTGCATTCACATTGTAGTTTATTCCATTTTTATTACTTTTATTAACTGTTAAGTTCCTCATTATATTTGAACTTACTCATAGAACTATATAATATAATAATGTAATATAATGCAAGTTTAGTTATATGCTTCCAGAAAAAAAAATATGTTTCCAAATAATTTGGAAATGAGTGCTAAACTTGTGCTATATTCCACTATTGTTGCAGAAATGGCTTTTATGTCGTATGAATATTGGGGCAGCAGGCTAGCTCATGGCATACATAGTTCTGTCCTCCTATACTACATCACCACTCGCTTGAGGGTGAATTAACTTTAAAGGGCACTTTTAACCATGTGACGGTATTTTTAATCTTTTTGTAGAAATGGCATAATGTACTCTCAAGCCTAAGCATTCCTGCCTCTCGTGTACAGGAAGAATGGGCATAGGATAGGCATTACTTGTAGTTTGATTGGCGCTGGAATTCCAGTAAATCCTTTCCTATTGGCCTTTAAGACTGCCTGTTTATTAAGGGAATTTGGGCAAGACCAGTATGCTGGACAGAGTATGGGTGTGTAATTAATTTAATTACTTAAATTCTAGACTGTTTTAAAATTTGTAGATTAGGAAACACATAGGTTTATCAAAGGATTTTGTAAGATATGTCTATGTGGTCATCACCTAAACTCCAAAGGGCAAATGTGTTTCTTGATGAAAACTTGAAACTGAGTATGTTGTGATTCTGTGGCTGAACACACACTTCTTATTGACCTTGTGGAATGTGAAGGTCACTTTTCCATATGATTGTGGTGGTGTTTCAGTGTCTCCAGTCTCTAATGAGTTTTTTGCTGGTCTGCAAGACCCAAAACATGCATAATCATGCCAGTTGCTGAAGGGGGTCCTCCTATCAGGCAGCCCTTGGATCTGCAGCTGGTGTTGCTGAATGCCATGTCAACTTTGAGGAAGAGCATCTTCATCCATGATCTGCTCTGGATCCATTCCAGTCCGGCTTCCGCGCTGGGCATGGGACCGAGACGGCTCTGGTCGCCCTAACAGATGATCTCCGCAGGCAGCTGGATCGAGGCGGGTCGGGGCTGCTGATTCTTCTTGATCTGTCAGCAGCCTTTGACATGGTCGATCACGAACTTCTGGACCACCGCCTTGCCGACGTGGGGATCCAGGGCACAGTCCTTCAATGGCTGCGCTCGTTTCTCTCTGGTCGGGGACAGAGGGTGGCGCTTGGGGGGGAATTGTCATCGCGCCACTCCTTGGTGTGTGGAGTGCCTCAGGGTGCGATTCTCTCCCCAATGCTTTTTAACATCTTTATGCGCCCCCTCGCCCAGCTTGTCCGGAGTTTTGGGCTGGGTTGCCATCAGTATGCTGATGACACCCAACTCTATCTGTTGATGGATGGCCATCCTGACTCGGCCCCAGACACACTGACCAGATGTCTGGAAGCGGTGGCTGGATGGTTACGTGGGAGCCGGTTGAAGTTAAATCCTTCGAAGACAGAGGTCCTCTGGCTGGGGCGGGACGATATGGGATCGAGGGGGCAACTCCCATCTCTTGCGGGGGTGCAATTAGTGCCAGCACCGTCCGTTAAGAGTTTGGGTGTAATCTTCGATACCTCCCTCTCTATGGAGGCGCAGATTACAGCTATAACAAAGGCGGCATTTTTTCATCTCCGCCAAGCTAAGCAGTTAGCCCCTTATCTCTCTCGCCCTGATCTAGCCACTGTGATCCATGCGACGGTCACCTCCAGACTGGATTATTGTAACTCGCTCTACGTGGGGCTGCCCTTGAAACTGACCCAGAAACTCCAGCGGGTGCAGAATGCCGCGGCGAGACTCCTTATGGGGTCTTCGCTGCGAGATCACATTCATCCGGTACTATACCAGCTGCACTGGCTCCCGGTGGAGTACAGGATCAGGTTTAAGGTGCTGGTTTTAACCTTTAAAGCCCTATACGGCCTAGGACCCTCGTACCTACGGGACCGCCTCTCCTGGTATGCCCCACAGAGAAACCTACGGTCTGCAAATAACAACATCCTCAAGGTCCCAGGCCTCAGAGAGGTTAGGCTGGCCTCAACTAGAGCCAGGGCCTTCTCGGCGGCGGCTCCAATCTGGTGGAATGCTCTGTCACAAGAGACTAGGGCCCTGCGGGACCTGACATCTTTCCGCAGGGCCTGCAAGACAGAGTTGTTCCACCAGGCCTTTGGTCAGGGCGCAGCCTGACTCCCTCCTCTGGCAACCTGCACAGAATTTTGCCTAATCGGTTGCCAACAATTTGATTTTAATTAATTTTTATAATGAAATGTTTTTAGAATTTTTTTAGAATTTGACTGTTTGACTATTTGACTGTTGTTAGCCGCCCTGAGCCCGGCTTCGGCTGGGGAGGGCGGGATATAAATAAAATTTATTATTATTATTATTATTATTATTATTATTATTATTATTATTATTATTATTCTGGATGAGGAGGTTGATCTGGTATGTGTCACTGAGCCCTGGGTGGATGAGCAGGATGGAGTTGTCTCACCCAACTGCACACTTGGGTACTGGGTGCAGCATCAGGGCATACTTGAGAGTCAGGAAGTGAGGGTTGCTATCTCTCTCTCTCTTCAGATTCTCTGTCCATCTGAAACCCTTCTCCATGTGCCCCTTCCAAGGTGGTCCAGAGGGTGTCAAAACAGGAATGAGCCTTTTTTTGCTGTGGCTCGCCACTTGTGGACTGCTCTCCCCAGGGAGACTTGCCTAGTGCCTTCATTACATATGTTTAGACCCCCAGGCAAAAACATTCTTTTTCAACCAGGCATTCAGCTAGGAGGGAGGGAGGAAGATTGGTTTGTTTTATTATGTATTTTGTATTCCCATTTTGTATTTTTCTGTCATGAATTGCCCTGGGATCTTTGGATGAAGGGTAGTATACAAATATAATAAATATAACAATAATAATGTTCTGTAGAATACTTTTTCCCTAGGCAGAAAGATTTTAATAATTTTAATTATTAAGTTAATAAGCTATGGCTTTGGTTCTTTAAGTGGTGGGACTTGATCAGGTAGATTGCGAAGTAATTGGGGGGGGCATTTTTATTCTTATTTGTGATTATAACAGGAAATAAAAAAGAAATGAATTGTGATTTCAGTATGAGTTGTTCCGTTACTATCTTTAAAAGATACCTGTATGAGGATTTTGATAGTGTGTGAACTTTCAAAAATATATTAGTGAATTTAAAATGTGGATGATTAAAATACAAAAAAAGAACATTAAGTGATAGGCTATATAGCCTTTCACATGTATAGACACCCTAAAAAGAAGCAATGTGAGTAAAAAATTCCTCATGCTCTAGGAGCAACTTTAATTACAGCAAAGATCAAAGTAGAAGTTTACTAGCTGGATAAAATCCAAAGTTTCATTCCAATGTTCTCTCTGGTGCAAAGGGAGTTTATAATGTAGCGATTTACAGCAGAGAGTCACATTCTTGAAAATTTCTCTCTCTCTCTCTCTCTCTCTCTCTCTCACACACACACACACACGCATAAACTTCAATTAGTATCTGTGTATTTTGCTAAAAGAAGCTTATTTAAGTGGATTGTGGCTTTCCAGTTAAACACAGAATTTTTATTTCATTGCTGTGCCCACTTACGTTCAAGGGTACACATTGTTTTTTCATTAAACATGTCCTTTCACCTAGTACTTGTCCAAGTATATCACAAGCTTACTGAAGATTCAGATTGGTTTGTGAGCATTGCAGTACAAAACTCTGAATGGTTTTTGCCAACTCAGTTTCAATTTTGAAGTTTAATAAGCTTTTTTAGCGATTCCTCTGTAGCTGTTGACAAGTTTCTGTTGTGAGTATAGTTTGAAGGAAAAATAATGCCACAACAAATTACTTTATTTTCTTTATTGCTGCTGTTTCTTTCCCCTCCTTTAACTTTTTAATATGTATTCTTTGACCTTCCTTCAAATGTGATTCCCTCTAAAACACAGTGACCAAAACAACATATTTTTTTCCAGTGCTGCCAGCATCAACCTAACTTGTATTTTTTCTAATGATGTCTTGAAGAAATCTGTGACAAGAAAATAGAAAAGGATACCTTAAGCATTTTGCTTCGGCAATAAGAGTAGAAGACTGAAACAAATGCAACACACATGGTTGTCAAGCTTTGGAAAGAAATAATTGTTTACAGAAAAGGATGTCTTTCTGACACAAATGTAATGTTTCCATTCCTCTGACTCTAAAATATCCCAATCAAAACCAGCTGGATTCATATTATTGTACTGTGGTCAACACTAGGGGGGGGGGGAGATCCAGAACTTCTTCTGGCATAAATCATTGCAGCTTGTTTGAATGGCCATCCTTAAACTTTTTAAAATACATTATCCAGCATTAGTGACAAACCTCTACATCAGAGCCTTTTAGTGTTGCTGCGGCATTACGGTATATAAGAACAATTTTCCTAAAGTGGAGTTAAAATGGTCATTCTACAAGACACTATATGAAAGGGGAAAGCCACAGATTGCCAAAATTATATATTTTTATAACCCTTTTCACTGCTTTTCTGTGTCTCGTGAGATAGTCCAAGATAGTCTCTTCCCAAGCATTACTGTTGCAATTGCTAAGTGGAATCACCTCTTTCAACTTCCAACGTTGCGCAATTATGAATTGAGCTGCACTTAACAGAGGACTAAGTTGTTTCTTATGCAGAATTGTCTGTCCATATGATTGTTGAGGGAAAGCAGTGCAACAGCTGGGTCTGGCTCTATAGGTCGGTTTATCATTTTTGTCATTGTTTCAAATATCTTATCCCAGAATGCTCACACTAGCTATCACATATTCCCTCCATGAGTGAAAGTATGAGCACACATTACCACAATCCAACAAGCACAATGAAGATAAGGTTTGATTTATTTGGGTAAGCCTGGATTAAAATCCAGTGCCACCTCAAAACCACCTTGAGGGATGCTTCTTATGTTCTCATCAAGATTGTTCTCAATGATGGATTATGTCAGATATTGTCCTGTGTTTTTTTCTGCAATAGTACCCATATCTGATCCCCATACATCTTTAAGAACTCTAGAGAACTCCATGGCATTGTCAATAATGATGCTATGTTGAAGCTTCCCTCTTTATATCAGATGGATATCTAGAACAAAATGACTCAAAGAATGTGAGGAAGATTAAATTTGCACCATCTCTACTTAGCTCTTTTTCAAAGGAGAAACCATGAGCATATGAGACCAATTAGACTCAGCTTTTTTTCTGAGGGGATGCAGGGGCATTCATACCCCTAAACATTTTGTGAATCTAATGGGAGAAGAAACTAAAAATTTTAAAATTTTTAGTTTCTTCTTTAGCACGGTGAGTCGTCAGTTCCATTGCTACCCCCCATGGCGGCCTCATTTCCTGTCATGGTGTTTCCTGAGTCTCAGGCGGAATGAGAGTACCCCTAAACATTTTTTTAGAAAACAAGCACTGATTAGACTCATTTTAAACTCTCGATTTTAACAATAATCCAAACTGTCTCCTAAATATCTTTATTGTAGGAGTTTAATGCCTAATTCTGCTATAGATTGTTACTTTTAAAGGATTCGTTTCCAGATTTATATTACAGATAGTCTTAGCCCTCCCCCCAAGAACGCTTTTAGACAGAAACCTGATTTTCACGTAGCGCTAAGTGGAACCAATGAAGATATTGCAGCCTCTTTGCTCCTTCTTTGATTCTGCTGCTGCTGCTGTGCTGCTTTGAGCTAAGCCATGATTTGGCTTAGAATTTCATCCAGACTCAGGCTTGTGATTTATCTCACTCCAGGCAACCATAAGCTTTAACAAGGTCTGTTCTCAGTTTAAACCTTGTGATTTGTCTGAAGGAGACAAACCACAAACCTGGGTTTGGATTATATGCTAAGTTATACCATGCCTTAGCTCCTGGTAGTGCAAAAGCAGTATGACTAGGGGTGGAGCAAAGTGGCCACAATCTTCTTTCTTGAAATAGCCCACATACTTGTGCAGTCACACCTTGAAGGATTTCTTGAAATAGCCCACATACTTGTGCAGTCACACTTTCTGTGTGAAGTGAAACAATGTTCATAAACAGACATTGTTAAAATTATATTGCATTGAAAATAATATTTGGCTTCTGCTATTTTGGATTCATTGTTTACTAATGACAAATGTTTTATTGTTTTATAATAAATGCATATATTCTTTTTCTTAAAAACCCAGAGCTTGAAGGTCATAAGGAATAGAGTTAATATAATAGTAAAATGGAATAATATCATTGCTCAGCCCCCAGTGGGTGATATGTAGTGCCACATCACAACCCTGCGTTTGCATTAAGTTGGAGCACAGCCCCCAAGGGGATTTGTAGTGCCTCCCACACAAGGATTTTCAGGACAGAAAGTTCCTACCTCCAGATATTATAATAAAAAGAAGCATGAATGAAGGCTAGCTAGTAGAACCTGGCTGCTCTGCTTAGAATACTTATCATATTGTAAAGCAACATGTCTAAATTATTCTTGAGGTGAGATTTGTACTTTTATTGGCTTATCTACAAAATCCATGTGCAATATTTCTACCATATTTAGCAGTGTAAATTCATTAGTGAGATTTTTCCCCCGATGACGTTTGTGTCTGAGCATTACAGCAGCTGTTCTAGTATTTTAAAAAGATTGTCCTTCATTGTGAATTGCACTGGCTATATTGTCTACCCTCCAACTCTAACAATATTATTTGCTACCAGCCACTTCGTCTTTTTGTCACAACATAAAAAGCTTCAGTACTGTCTCCTGCTCATCATTAGGCTTTATCACATCAGATGAAATCCTATACCAGTGATGGCGAACCTATTGCATGTGTGCCAGAGGGGGCACTCAGAGCCTTCTCTGTGGGCATGCGCGCCCATCGCCCCAGCACAGAGCCAACAGAAGGCAAGAGTGACGCGTCGAGTCCTCAGCTCAACTTGGGCAGCTGAGCATCCACCTTCCTCCTCCTGCTGCTGCAAGGTTGAGGCTTTACACACCCTCCAACCGGGGCAAATGGAAGGCACTGGGCAGGGCACGTCACGCAGGAGCTGGCAGGGGAGGGTGGCATTGCTGGCAAGCTTCAAGAAGTCACTTTGTTCCAGCGCCGGGTAGTCAGGAAGGGCCGCCTCCGTCCTGTCATCGTCACCCCTCACCTGGCACCAGGGCTCCAGGCCCCACCAGCCTCGCCATGCCATGATTGCCTCCCACTTGCTTGCGCACATCTTCACTGAGCTCAACCACAGCCAAGTGCAGCGGGTGAGGGCACATCCGGGGCCATGCCAGACACCCTCCATAGGGGCCAGTCGGGGCTGGGCGAGGGAGCGGGGAAAACACTTTTGGAATTTATTTTCTCTAAAAGCTGCTCCGGCTGCTGCAGAAACAAGTATTTTATCCTAACAGGGAAGATGAGTACAAACCAGTCTCATGGTGGTGATGTCAAAACATATTAAGTTACCTTCATGAAGGCAAACAACGGTGCTGAGAATGGGTAATTGTTGGGTTAATGACCGGCAAAAAGATCTATATGCATCTTCTCTTTCAATGCAAACACTGAGAGAGCTTGCCTAGACTTCACACAAATTCCCCAGATACAATGCAATATGGTAACCAGGTACTTCTTTCTTAAGGGCTAAACAGGAGTCAGAGTAGTGACAGCTACTACAGATTATGCACCAGTTCAGGTTAAATTGCCTTGTTGGCATTTTGCGATAAATAAGTGGTTTTGGATTGCAGTTTGGGCACTCGGTCTCTAAAAGGTTCACCATCACTGTCCTATACTATATGTCTAGTCAGATTGCTTGGTAATTCAACACCTAGGAATCAGCTATACAGCTGCAAATAAAACGTTTTGAATGTGTTATAAAGTGCAATATACAATTGTGACATTAGATGGTGACTGTGAACTATAGCAAATTCAATGCATTTTTCAAAACAATTTTTGTAAAGCATTTTCACAACGTTATTAATGTGTGTAGATTCCACCGTACTAAGAACAGGTCAAAATTTCTGCTTTACCAAATTGCTTGCAAAATCCAGGCCACCTAGCACACAATTAACATGACACTGGCCTTTTTTACATTCAGGTAGGTAGCCATGTTGGTCTGACGCAGTCGAAATAAATTTTAAAATTAAAAAATTGTCCAGTATCACCTTAGAGACCTCGGTATGATTGATTGCTTTCTCTCATGCCAGTCACCTTAGTTTATTGAGTATTTTTAGTCAGCATTATAGCTTGATAAAACAAAAACAAAACAACTTCCAGAAAATACTGAAACTGAACTAATTTATTTCAAATTTAGCAGCTGTATTCATAAAGCTCCATGTGATAATAAATCATGGCATATTTCAGGATGGACAAGGTAGTATACGTCACTGAAAAGAGTGAAATAATCTCTATTTCACCTGCCAAATTCAGTCTCTCACTAATTGGAATATGTGTGGTGGTTGTGTACTGCTAGTTGCTCATTTTTATTCAGGGATGAAATATTTGTCCTCTGTCCTGCCTGTACTGACGTTTGGAACATACAGAATCTCAGTAAACATCATGGAAGCCCTAGCACAGGGATTATGCAGAATTACATCAAGAACTCTTGTCTGTAATGTCATACCTGCCAAATAGTGCTGTGTATTGTGACAGTGGAGCAGGAAGATTTGTTGATTGGTGTATGCCAATTTATATATGTATATTAAAAATTCACCTTAATTTGCCAAGTGTGGGAACTGTGGGTTTTGAACAAGTGTCCAGATGGTTGCCAGCATGGTTCATGTCACAAGACAATATTCTTAAGCAGCTGCTTAAGTGTCTTAAGAAAAGGCCACTACTAATGTCTTTCCTTCCCCAGAAAAGAATGATTGAACCCCAGTGGCTGTGTGAGGTCTTCTGCCCCTCCCAATGTGGTTGGAAGTTTTTTGTTTTACCTCCTGCTGGTTTGAGCAAGGACAGTATGAGGCCTTTCTGGCTATAGGCTGCTTTGACCTTGACCTGCCTCTGTTCTTTACTTCTCAGCAGTGGTAGACCTTGGTGTCTCAAATTTCAGTAGCGCCCTGTACAATGCTAAAATCCAGTGCCCCCTGCCTCTCACCTTCTGTTGGAAGTCATCGTTTCAGCACGTGCTGCAACATACCAGAAACTCGGCATTCAGTGCAACCAAACCATCTGCGTTCCCCTAGATTCTCCTTTGCTCACAGCTTACTGTGCAGATACTTTCATGTGTCTTCCGAACTGTGTCAATTTTGGTTCTGGAATTGTTTTAAATTTGATAGATCTGTAGGAAGCGCTCAAACCAATACTAATTAATACCCTTGCATATATGCATCAATAAATGAGATTAAAAGTAGCATGCTGGACATGGACCAAAGTAACTTGCCTTCAAATCTTCATTCATCCATGAAATGTATTGGGTTTTCATATACAAGTCATGGTTTAACTGCCTTGTCATGTAAAATGGTGTAGCACTCTCATGTGTGTTGTCCTGAGCTTCTTGTTTTTCTTTAAGGAAAAGGTAGATTTCAAAGTAACCACATAATTTACACTCCCCAGTTAAGCCTTTGAGTTTTCATAGAATTTGGAATGTAACTACTATGAGTTTTAACCACAAGAAGGAACGTGCTGGGCAGATGGAGACATTCTTCCTTTAATTTGGGGCGAGGGTTAATTTGGGCTGCTCCATATGTAACTTTGCTGTTCGAATCCCAAGCTGTTAAAAACAAAATCTTCTCCCACACTGCAGGTTTAAATAGATTCAAAGAACTCCCTGTTCCTCTCTGAACCTCGTGCTTTTAAAAAGAATTTTATTATGATTCAGTTTTGAACGCACATTTCCCATATAAAAATGAAGCTGCCCTTCCTAATGTTTCTCTTTAGTTGTCAGAAGCATCAAGTATTTCTGAATCTTTGGTGTGGGAGAGGTTTGAAGGGAAACTACCATAGCTGGAAATCATACTGATTTTAAAAATCTTTTAGAATATAATAACTGACTGTTAACAACACTGAAGCAATGATAATATTTGGCAGTGTGTGTGGGAGGTCAGTCCTTCATTACTTGATTGAAAAGCTGTTGGTGAAAGGGAGACAGGCGGGTGAATTAGGAATATAAACATTGCCTTTCTGGATCAGAAGAAAGGCATTTGGATCCCTTGCAACTAGTAGCAGCTGCATTCTTTGGTGTGCTGAAACAGGACTTTTTTAAGTACTGTTTGGAGCAGATTTAGATTTGATAACATGGGGGAGGAGAATGAACAGGGCTGTAATGCACTATCAGAAATATTTTACCTTACACTCATTGTACCATGATTTGCATAAGGCCTGAATGAGCTATGACCTGGCTATACACAGCAACTGTCAGGGCTCTAGAGTTTAGCACTGGGAAGTCCAAAACCCACTGCTCACACAAATGCCCACATGGAAATATACACATGAATGCCATCGTGTGGGCAGAGCCCTTGTCTCTCCTCTTCACACATTGACCACTTTCTTACATTATCCCCAAATTATTTCCTCCTCCTTCAAAAGGGCAGGTATTGAGAGCCACTAATCCAGTCTGATTAACACAACAGGTCTGTCAGGTCTATTCAGGTAATCTTCAGTCTAACTGGTTTTGACCAGTCACAGGGCTGGAAGTGAGATGTCATATAGCTCAACCCCCTCCCCCCCCTCAAAAAAATACAGTTTTAATGATTAAGAAAGTGGTGGTGGTGCAATATAATTTTAGTAAAAAATAAAAAAAATGGTATGATATGTTTCTGTTTAAAAAGCTAAACTCAACTCAGATTATTTGTGAAATGTGAAGTGAATTTTAACGTATGCTTAAGAGATGCAAGAGTTGAAAATAACTAATTTTCCTCACAGTATGAAGTCAAAAGGTATGAAACATTTGTTTGTGCTCTAGGTCTCCTTTGTTGTTGTTGTTTGTTTGTTTTTTGGTGCTTTTTTACCAGTCAATAGAAATTGTGTCCATTAGTTGACAGTTAAGTATGGATGAATGGTTTTCTCTTTACTTACATAATAGGAGCAACAAAATATAACTACTACCCCCACCCACCACTTCCTCAGGTCCTTTAAGAAATTTGACTCACAGCTATCTGGGACAGTGTATGTTTAACAGTGTGTGTTTAGCCGACAGTATGAAACCTCTAGACAGGCCAGACCTGGTAAAAATACTCAGACTTTTTGCCTGTGGATAGCCAACTAAATTGTAGCTTCTGCATGCTGTATTTCAGGCTCCATTCTAACAGCAACTCTCTGGGAATTTGGTTAGAGAACGCACACTCTAAATATTGAGTCAGGAATTTTATTTATTTATTTATTCATTCATTCATTCGTTCCATGTATACACCACCTTTCATTTACATTAATCACAACACAGTTCTCAATTTATCATAAAAAATAAAGTATAAATACTATCAATAAAGTATGTCAAACATAAAATCAAATTAACTCTTCCCACCTCTAAATTCAAACTCCTAGCAAAGTAACAGAACCATGGCAGGTGAGTCAAAAACCCCACTTCAAGATGTTTTCCAAGCCTGGATGTATATGTGTTTCTATAAGTTTTTTATGAAAACTCTTATCATTAGGATAACTGATTCACTTTCAGCGGAAGGGAGTTCTGCAAGTGGGGTACCATTATGCTGTCTATCCCAGGTCATCATGCAATCGGCAACATCCATTGGCATCCATATGGCAACAGCCACCCATAACTGGAAATAGGCAGTCCTGGTTATCTGTCAGGAATGTCCTGTTTCATGGTTGTCAGCTGGCTACCATTCGTGCATAAACCACTACAAGCCTGGATTCAGATGACATGCTAAGCCAGTCTTGGCTCAGCATGGCACGGGTGTAAAAAAGACCAAGAAGAAGCTGAGTAACTGCAACCTCCTCTAGGGAAGCCCACTCACTCACATAGTCCTGGAAGCCATAGTTTAGCTATAGTTTAGCTTACTGTGTTGTGCAAACCAGCCACTGAAAGATAATCAGGCGTCTTCTGTAGTATACAGTATATGCTCTCTCTATATATTAAAGGTTGGCAATGAAACTCTAGCCTGATTACATTCTTAAAACTTTTCTTTTTTAGACTTATGAAGATAAGCATAATATTACTTGTTTTTTCCAACCATACAACCATGCAATCTAAAAAGAGTTCATAATTTTGAAATAATAAAAAGTGTTACCATCAGTATTATCTTGTGGTCCATTTGAACCATCATGCAGCTGTTTAATGTGTAGTCTTTTTGATCATATCTATAAGAAGAGGCACATCACATCACCATACAGTTACAGGGTGGAGGAAATGAATAGAACTGTTCAAAAGATCTGAGCAATTAATTAAATGATATGCTTGTTCATCTTGCAGGTCAGGCAGTTAATTGTGTCGAGAATTGCTTTGAAATCATGTATGCTTCATCTTAGACCTTTTAGGTCTCAAGGGAGTTCTGCAGGTCATATTGTGAATCACACCACTGGTGACTGGGAAAATAATACTAACTAATCCTGTTAACATTCAGAATTGATTTAGAAGTGTCTAAAAGATTCACCCTTATATGCAGTGATTACAAACTAGGCTGCCAAAAAGCAACAAATTTTGGACTTTCCCCGTGAGAAAAGCAATGATATTCATAGTCAAAATTAGATTCTATTTTGTTTTCCTTTGTTGAGCTCTTAAAAGCATAAAGGTTATTTGATTTCCTTGTGATTTAAATCTCTGGCAGGATCTAAGGCTCTTATCCCAAGGCCATTTCTACTGGTTTTGAATTATTACTGTTTTTGAAATGTATGTAGATCAGGAGGACAGTCATATTAGTGTAAAGGACAGTTATGTTGATCTTTTGGGGAACTGTTTTCAGAATACTATGCCTTATCTGTAAAGGTATGTCACAGATGGCAGAACAAATTAGAGGTGTCAACTGAGCAGTCTTCAAATATTTCCCTTGGGCTTTATTTTCTCTTTCTATACATCCAGATTTATAAAATAAAATAAATTTATGCCACCTATAAACAAGTGAAGAAACAGTTCTCAGAGATTGCTTTTTTGCAAATGGGGGAGATTCAATTAAGTGATAGCTCGTAGATTCAAACTTAATAACAGAAGGCTTGGTAAAAATCCTGGGTGGTGAACTTATGAGTGATATTAGACAAGTCATTGTGTCCTAGTCTCTGTTTTCTCATGTCTACAATGTGAATAACTTTTACTCAGGGTTGTTAAATCAATGATGTGTACTATCTCTTAGGATTATGAAGACAATGAATGAGATAGAGGCTTTCTAAAATTTTGCATGCTGACATGATCGACAGAATGGATTATGATGATGTCACCTCTGCCAGTTATTTTCATAAATATATAGGAGATTTTTCAAGGGCCAGAGGAAACTAAGTGCCTGATACACAGTTTTAAATTGTAGGGCATCCCTCTACAGTTTTAAGAACTACTTACCTTTAAAATAACGGAAACAAATTTAAAACCTGCTAGTCATTTAATTGGTAACACACTTAAAGTCATTCAAATTCTTTATTTATTAATTTAACCAATAACAATCCAGATAATGGGGTTGTTGTTGTTGTTATACCCCACCCATCTGACTGGGTTTCCCCAGGCACTCTAAGTGGCTTCCCAAAAAAACCTAAAAGCACAGTAAGACATCAAACATTTAAAACTTCCCTATGTAGGGCTTCCTTTAGATTTCTTCTAAAATATTAACAAAATATATATAGTTTATTTTGCAGAATAGCAGTTTATGGATCACATCAATGTGAATCACTGTTGTGACATTTTTTAATATAATTATTCTGATAAAATGGTTGACTCAGATTCAGAAAAGCACTGTTGCATCACCCAGGCTTGGTGAAAATGCAAAGAAGTGGCATCGCCTCTCAGATGAGTAAAGCTCTTAGCCATGTGGTTATGGTTCACTGACTTCTAAGGAGGAGCACATGCTTAAGGTTAAGGAAGAGCTTTCACATTCCAGTGAATGCGATGCTTTTCTGAATTTGAGGCTCACTGAATCTATGCAGGCTGTATATTTACATAAGTGAGTTTTCCCATTTGTATGAACAACTGGAATTTGAAGGTCCGAAATGTTCATTGAATATAACAGAAATATTTTGCAAGATCCAGCCATTAATGTTGCTGACAGAAAACATTTCACTGATTCTCTTAACAGAATTTATTTTATTTAGCTTTGTTGTGAATGACACATGGTTTCTGGGATGGAGACCAGAATGAGTAATGATTCCATTGCAGTAGTTATGCGAGATCACACATGCATCTCAAACACAGACTAAAAAAGGCATCCTTGACTAATTTTTATTATTGTTTTCAGTCATTAGTGAACATTGTTAAGTTCTCAGGTAAGAGGTTAGACTTCTGTGTTCTTGGTTTTATTGGCTAGTTTTGATGTATAATGTTCCTTGAATTGTAATGGACAGAACTATATTTTACATGTTGACATTCATTATGTGTAGATAACTGAAGGTCAACGAGCTGTGAAGCAAGTGTATATTTTAGTATATATGGAAGTCTGCTGCTGAGAGCTCTTAGGCTCTTTTCAACTTGCATACAATTCCACCGCCTGGGATTCCATCTTATTCCATAAAACAAAAGGGAAAGGACTTTCCTTGGTTTATATGCCGAAAGATCAGTTGCCATGCTCTTGAAAAGCCTGTTATCTGATATCACTGCTGCTAGGAAAACCTGCAGCTGTTCATATTTTCACTCCATAAGCACGTGTCACTGTGGCAAATGTAAAATATTTTGATCCACTGAGATTACAGAGGTTGCTGAAAAGCAATAAACAAACACATAACAAGAATTGTATGTAGGAATGACAGTTAATAGCCTGTCTCAAAAGAAAGCCATGCATGTTATAGGATGGAAACATTTTCTTACGGATAAGTTTCAGCTATCAACAGTTTAAAATTATTTTTGTGAATGTGAAAGTGACAGCCACTTCCTAAAATAATAAAGAAAATCTGTTTTATTAAGAAAATCATCGTCACTAGCATTTTATGTAACAGCATTGTAGAAGAGAGAAATGTATTATTGTTCTGAAAAACATCTATTCTTAGTGAGGTTTGGGGGGGGAAAGGGAACTATTTATTTCGCTTGGAGTTTTGGAGCTACTGTGGGAAACAGGTTACTAGACTTGATAGAAGTTGATCCAGTAGGATTTTCCTTACCCAGTCATGTAGAGAGACTCAGGCTATATATCTAGCTTGAGGGAGTGAACAAAAGTCTGCAATATTAGAGAAGTGAAAAAGGCTTGGCATCATTGGAACATGTAATTTTTAGTTCATTTATTCTGAAATTTATCATCTCTTATGGTTAGCTATTTAGCATTTGAATAAAATGGGGTTTATATAGATGTAGAAAAGTGAAGAACTTATACTTATTTAGGGTTGCCATATTTCAAAAAGTAAAATCTAGGACCCCCCGAAAGTTATTGAGCGCCACCTTTCGGAAACGCCCCCCCCCCCCGGAAACTCTGGACTTATGGCAGCCCTAATTTATTATAGGGTTATACCCTATGTTAATGGTGGTGGCACATGTGGCTAATATAATGAGAAATTGGGGCTTGGAAAATGGTTCAACAAGCTAATTTATAACTTGGCACTACAAGAGATGCAAGTTTGAGGACAGCCCATGACAAACTTTGTGTAGAAAGAATAAGAGATGGCTTTTTTGGAATGATTTAAATGACTTGAGGATGATAGATTTTGAGAAGTTGACAGGTGGTGTGTGAATTTTTGTTCCATAGATTTTTGCTAGGATGGTTTTGGGGGAAATATTTGTCTGTGCTGCATATTTTGGGAAATTTGTTTATGTTAGGTCAAGAAGAATATCTAGTAGATTTCATTACCCATGAGTTTTGTAATAGCATTTCTAGTTTTTACTAAAAGGGTCTTAATGTGCCCAATGTTAGCGAGTGCAATTTCATAAGAGTTTTCCCCACATGCTCAGTAGGAACGTGTTGTGGAAAGAAGGTTAAGTGAAAGTAGAATGGAAGAGTGAGTGACAGGTAGCCTGATGGAAAATCACAGTTAGAATGTGGCTACGTGAGGGTCAGAAAAGGATAGTGTGAAGAAATGAGAGATATGTACTAACAAACCACACACTGAATTGTTAACAGTTCAGGTAGGCCATGAGGTTTAAATGATAAATGTGAAAGGAGTCAGAGAGAAGCAATCACAGGGTAGTAGTCTGAGAGGCATGCAGGGAAGAGAGAAATTATCTTAGGTCCAGGGGTGGAGGAATGGGGTGCAGTGGGTGCAGGCCGCCCCAGGTGTCACCACTGAGGGGGTGACAAAATGCCAGGTGGCACTCACTGCGGGGCCTGCAGTGCGCCTGAGCCACACGTCTCTCCCGGGAGAGATGCGGTGGCTTGGGCTCACGCAGGCTCTGTGCTGCCCAAACTGTCTGCCCACTGCCTCCCACCCCCCAGCTGTAGGGCGGCTGAGTGTGAAGAGGCAGGCAGACTCCGGAGGCCCCATGGTGCGCCCCGCCCCATGGGAGGCTCGCTCCACCCCTTCCTCTGCCACTGCTTAGGTCCACAATAGCTTGGTTTCTGATGGGCAACCTTTAAAGGCTCGGGAGAGCTTTCTAGGAGGGGAAGCGGGGTGAAAGGAGATTTAGGAGACATCTGTGTGCTTTATATGCTGAATTTTGTCGCCCCCCCCCCCCCGTTGCAGCCCTTAAGACCAGGTTTGCCTATTGACCTAACAAACAAAAAATGACTCGGCTTGCTTCTCCACCATTAACAACAGACAGCATGTAAAAATCAGCTGGAATGACTTGGGAACTAACATGAGCCTTTGCTAATGTCACTCGGGGAGCCAATTGTTATAGGCAGAGAAACAATGGCAGCCAGTTGTGTTAAGGGCTTCCCATGTTCACTCAAGTTCCAAAATGCTGGGAAATTACAGCTGTTAAGGGTTATGCTCTTAACAGAAGCATTATTTAGGCAATGTGCGCTGTGGGTAAAACCTCAGCGCCTAGGACTTGCCGATCGTCAGGTCGGCGGTTTGAATCCCCGCGGTGGGGTGCGCTCCCGTTGCTCGGTCCCAGCGCCTGCCAACCTAGCAGTTCGAAAGCACCCCCGGGTGCAAGTAGATAAATAGGGACCGCTTACTAGCGGGAAGGTAAATGGCATTTCCGTGTGCTGCGCTGGCTCGCCAGATGCAGCTTGTCACGCTGGCCACGTGACCCGGAAGTGTCTCCGGACAGCGCTGGCCCTCGGCCTCTTAAGCAAGATGGGCGCGCAACCCTAGAGTCGGACACGACTGGCCCGTACGGGCAGGGGTACCTTTACCTTTACCTTTTACTATGGTATGGTGTCTTATCCTGAAGTTAGGTCCAGCTTCTCTGCTGCCTTGAAGCTGAATGGCTTTTAGTGACCATCTCTCTGTCATGATCCTGGAGTTGGCTTCCTTGATCTTCAGATAATGAGGGTGAAGACACAGAAGATGAAGGTGAAGGGCATGCAGGATGAACTCCAGAAGCACTCTCAGAAGAGTTTTGGGGCCTGTGCACCCCAGCCTGACTATGTTGCACTGACATCAGCTGACTCAGAAGTCTATTACGAAAGAACAAAAAAGACCTGAGGCACCCCTGTCCCACTGCAATAGGAATTTTTTGGAGAAAGCTGGGTTCTTTAAGTAGAACAGCATCTTGCAGCACAGGAGGAGTTAATAATTAGGTTGCACCTGCTGCTGCTGCTGCTGCTGCTGCTGCTATATAGGGGTTCGGTTGCAGCTTGTGCTTTGCTGGAGTAACTTCAGAACTCTTTGTTCCCCAAACCCCACCCTGAACCCTTTCTTGCCTTGCCTCATATCTTTCCTGAACATTGTCCACCTTATAGTGCAGTTCAGCCTTCCTTTGCCACATTTCTGGACTAAGCTGCATCAAATGATTGTGGGGAGAATAAAATGTGTAGAAGGGAGACCCCAAGGGAAGGATGGAAATGAAATAAATCAAGAAATTTATTTTGAAATCACTTTCATCTGAAAATTCCAGCCTACTTCAAAATGCACCACTTTAGAAAGAAAATATTTGAAAATTAGCCTTTCTTCCCATGCCAAAGTTCCATGTTGCCATTTTAGAAAGGAAGGATGTTATGCAATGCAGCTACAAAAAGGAAGAGAACAGGATATTTCAAAGGAAAATGTTTACAAACAGTTCCTCATGTGAATGCTAAGATGGTACCATCCTGTGACAAGCCTGTAGTATCTTGGACATGGCACATCTGAGTTGGATGCAACTGCTTGTTGAAATATTATCACCCACACATAAAGGCTATTATGCATTCCACATAACAAGCATAGCATTTGAAAGCATCCCACACCAGTGCCCCACATCTCCAGCATGGAAACTCTGTGTGTGACAGGCCTGTGGTACATGGTAAGCGGCTTTTAGACATTATGGCGGGCAGGAAGACTTCTATAGCAGCTGTCACACAATATGAAGGTATGAATTGGTCTTTCGAAAGGAGACACATAAAGGAAGTACTTCAGCCCTTCAAATTGATCAGTTGTGAATGTAACTCATTAAATATTGCATTTATTTCTGAAGAGTCTACATTGGCCTCTTGGTTGAAGATATAGAACAATTTATTTCTTGCACTACGGCAATGCTAATCGAAATACAGGTGCTGGAGGCTGACCACCTTTAGAACTTTCCTCATCCAGCAAGCATTCAAAAGAGATTGCATTAAGTGAAAGTAAGGCTGTTGAGATAGAGATAATTGAAAATATTTCCTTTAGGTGAATACATTCCATTGAAAGGTTTATATCAAGCTGATACTGTAAGGAGACAAATGGATTGCAGAAGCAGGTGCTTGCCTGGAGGAATTAAATGAGCAGGTTTCAGTTTATACAGAAATAATATCTTGTGCAGCATTTTAGTTATGCCTATATGGTTTCATGGCAGATGGCAATAGCAGTTCCTCAGCAAGGCTTTTTAAAGACTTCAGTGATTTACCGTAAAACCATTGTTTTATGTCTTTCCTAAAGCTAAAGAATCAAAACTCTGCCTGAAGAAACCCTGAACCCTTTGTAGACTCAGGATCCTTATAGTTGTGCTGTAATGTATGCAAAGTCTTTCTTTCCTGTAACAAAAACCTAAGTGGAAGTTACTTTTACATTCATTGTGATTTGGTGCCCAGTGTGCTAAAAGGTAAAGCCTAAAAAAAGTTTCAGTTGACTGGAGTATTTGATTTATTGTAGTACTTGTTTTTGAAACGAATACTATGTTATCTTGAAAATTGATTCTATTATAATACTGTCTCTATCTCATTGGTTATAAGAAGGAACAGCTATTCATTCTCTCAGGGTCATAAGTGAAAGCTACTCTATTGACAACTAGTTTTGTAAATGTTAGATTCTAATGCTATATTGTTACCCTTCACATATTCTATTAAATCATTGTGCAGGTCCATTGTGTAGAAAAGCATTCATAACCGCTTTAACCTGACTTTTGACATTTATAGTGTATATTTCTGGGACCCACCATATTTCTGCAATTGTAACTTATTTTAAACTGTTTTTAATATTGTATTGTACTGCTGTGTTTTGGTATTGTAACCTGCCATAGGACTTTAGGATAAAGGGCAGGTGATAAATTTAATAATTATAGCATTATTCAGCTATGATCTGACAATTCACACCAAGAGGTCTCCTCAGAAGCCTGTTTATTGTGCAGTGATGTCGTGTTCCAGGTTGGAAGGGCAGCACCATGGATTGAACCACTTGCTCTGACAAAGACTTGAGGAGAACTTATACTTTTTTGAGACAGCCACACATGATTCAATGTGAGGGAGCTGTCTCAGGCAGCAAAATCCACAGGGGCAGCAGATCCCAATGTAGATCTTTATTCCCCACCTTTTTCCTGATAAAGATTTTCACATGTCTTCTTCCCAGGCAGGGAGCAGGGGAGCCATTTTGTGGGTTGCTTCAGGTGCCAAACCCAGGCTGGCCCTGACTTGTCTTAGGCTCCCATCCTTTTGTGAGAACTACAGCTCTTAAAGGGTCAAACCTGTGACCTGTAGGCAGGCACAATCTGCACTCCCTAGCCTTTCACATGGTGCTCTCTCTGCCATTGGACTAGTGTAATAAGTTGGAATAACTTTCTGACGGTAAGGGCTTATTTGACAGTGCAACAGGCCCCCTCAGAAGGTGCTGGAGTCTCCTTCCTTTGAGGTTTTTAAGCAGAGCTTGGATGGCCATCTGTCATGGATGCTTTAGTTGAGATTCTTGCATTGTAGAGGGTTGGACTAAATGACCGTCGGGGTACCTTCCAACTCTACAATTCTATTATTCTAAGATAGAGTCATGTTACACCAATCCTGAAAGAACTGCTTTGACTGCCAGGGAACTACCAGGCTCAGTTGGCTTAGGATCCAAGTATTTGAAGGAGATGCATGCTCTGTACCAGCAAACCTGAGTTTTGCCATCTGCAACCTCATAAATGTTAGTTCTGACAGATCTTTGGAACATAACAACAGTTGAGTATGTTGTGTTTTGTGTGGTGGTTCTACTTTTGCTTTAAATCTTGTTAGCTGCCCTGGGCTGTCATGAGAATGTTGTCGCAGTCCTGTGTACAAATAAGCTTCAGAGGGATTTAAGCAACCTGACTGTGTGCAGTGACTCTGCTTGTTATAACGAATGCACTTTGAGTGTTGGACTGTCCCATTTTCGGTGACAGATTATTTTTAATCATTTCTTTACATAGTTCCATTGTCAATAATGAACGTGATTTTATTCAGTCCAAACTCATAATCACTGTTGGCAGATTGATTGTGAAATGCTAAAAATTAAATCTGTGATAGTAAACTGTTCATGTGGGCTAGTTCCCTCTTAAACTAATGTTTGAGCTTGTTCATACAACTTGGAAAGAACAGCACTTGTCTCTCAGTGAGATCATCTTAATTTTGTTTGGATTGCTTAAAAAGAACATTCCATCATCTATAACCCTTTCAATCTGTATTTTTGTAGTGCTTTCCAGACTTTGTAACTGCAGCCAAAGTTAAAGGAATTCTGTGGTCTATTTGACTAAATCTGACAAGAGCGATTAAAAAGTAGCTCTGCAGCATCCACAGTTAGCAGCTAATTTCCAGGAGCTACTGGCATGTAGTAGCTCTGTGTCCATGAAATTGCTCACAGAACTTTGGTAGCACAGGGCCTGCTGTAGATGATTTGACAAAACATGATGACTGATTGGGGTGTCTGGGTGGAAATACATTGACAACAGAATGGTTGTTGCATACAGCTGCTTGTTTCCTCCCGACAAACTGGAATGTTCAGAAGGATCTGAACTCATTGGTGGAGACTGTTGGAGAGGAACAAACAAGGTAAAACTCAAACAAGCTCAGATTTTTCTGTCTAAGATTTTCTCAATCTAAAGTGAAAGATTGAAAGCATACATGCACATTTAGTTTCCTTTGCTCTGAACCTCAAGAATTTTGTCTGGCAGCCAACGTGACCAATGAAAGCCTGTTTCCTGTCTCCTTTTCTCCTGTTATCAAATATTTATTTAGGACAATGGTGTGCTGGGAGATACATAAATGTAACATGGCCCATGTTCATATAATTTGTAATCACCACTAAATACAAAGCAAGTGGGATTAATTATTATTAATTTATTTATAAATCACTTTTTATATGTGTCTCAAGGCACTTTGCAAATATACAATAAAAGCAGCTAAAGAACATTTAAAATGATACAAGAAGCAACTAAAAGGTTCAAAAACAATGCAAAATGAAGACACATAACTATTTACCAAATAGTAGCTTGGATTATGCTTTCTGCAATGCTAGATTTCTCCCCTTCGCTATTTAAGCTGACCCAACAGCTAGTAATAATCTTGGCATTTCTTTTATATATAGGCCAATGTTACGTTGTATTCTGTGATTTTTCTTCATTATCTTAGGTTATTATAAAATTATTAACTTATATTTTGACCGCATGTTAACAAGTTTCCCAACGTCCCCCACATCCTTTTTAATTGATTATAAAGACTTTCATTGAAGAATTATTTAGTAAAGTGGTATTTTAAATAGAAAAAAATATTTGCTAAGCAATCTTTATTTTTTACTTTATGAATTTTTGGTGAAGCAAGCATGTCACAGGGCACTTACATATCATTAGAATGTATGAAAACAAAATAGGGCAATGCCATTAAACAGGAAGCTTGCAGACTTTCTGACTCTGTCTCACCTGGGAATCAGAGCACATTTCAAGGACCTCCCTGGGAGAGACTCCTCAGATATCAGAGTAACTGTGATTCATCAACTGCAGGAGAAGCAATTGAATTAAAACTGAAATATTTATGCGTCTGACTCACTTACATTGCTAAATAAACATGGCCTGATCTCTGGGTAAGATTTCTGAATATCTCAGGAGGAATTTGCTTTGCTGTTTCATAAAGCTATGATGTGTCAGTAAGAACTGTATTCATTTTTGTTTTAAGACTTGGACATTATTATTTTTACACAACACATATTTGAAAGAATAATTCACAAATGCAGATGTTTTAATGATGGAATGTCTTTTGAAGTGCCTGAATTGTATCAGATTTCACTATCACTTGGACTATTTTTGAAAAGAAACTTTTTTCTTTCCTACATTGGCTCATTGAAAACCAACTGCATATGGCGTTCATTTTATTCACAAACTGATAGCATGGAGTGGAAGAATCAATATGAGAACCCAGGTAATGCCTTCTATGGTGTTCCTGATTTGGATCAGGGACCGTACAGGCATGGAAAGCTGATCTGGATTGAGAAGACAGCAAGGAACAAAGGTTTAAAGACATGTCCCAATTGGATCACCACCATCCCTCATGCATACAATTTTTAATTGAAAAAGTTTGCACTTTGGGGACAACTACATGGTTAACATCACATGTAGTTTAGCCTCAGTCATGAGAGTTTCTGGGGACCTAGAGAAAAGTGGGTGGCGCTGTGATCTAAACCACTGAGCCTAGGGCTTGCCGATCGGAAGGTCAGCAGTTCAAATCCCCGTGACGGGGTGAGCTCCCGTTGCTCAGTCCCAGCTCCTGCCAACCTAGCAGTTCAAAAGCATGTCAAAGTGCAAGTAGATAAATAGGGACCGCTCCGGTGGGAAGGAAATGGCGTTTCCGTGTGCTGCTCTGGTTTCGCCAGAAGCGGCTTAGTCATGCTGGCCACATGACCTGGAAAAACTGTCTGCAGAAAAACATTGGCTCCCTCAGCCAGTAAAGTGAGATGAGCACCGCAACCCTAGAGTCGTTCGCAACTGGACTTAACTGTCAGGGGTCCTTTACCTTTAGAGAGATTTACCCATGTCCTGGAATCCTAATGTCACTGTGTTGTTTTCATGCCCCCGTCTCCATCACAATAGTAACCAGTGCTGTTGGACAAGCATTTGAGGGTTGTCAAAGGTGGTAATAAGAGCAATTGCCCATTCATACATTCATTTATATTTACTGAATTTATTGTCCCTAAGTAAACAAATCCTTAGAAGAGAGTCAGTATAAACAGTATAAAGAAGCTAGAAAGATCATACCACCTGTGTATGATCCGCCTGAGAATATTTTCTACCTGTTTAAATTGTAAATTGCCTTGGGTCCCTTAGCAGAAAGGCAGTATATAAATGCATTAAAATAAATAAAATCTGTCACCCGCATGCTATTGAGGTGCTTTTGTTTCTAAAGAAACTGAAATGTTCCTGTGTGGAGAGCCAGTGTGGTGTAGTGGTTAAGAGCGGTAGACTCGTAATCTGGGGAACTGGGTTCGTGTCTCCGCTCCTCCACATGCAGCTGCTGGGTGACCTTGGGCCAGTCACACTTCTTTGAAGTCTCTCAGCCCCACTCACCTCACAGAGTGTTTGTTGTGAGGGAGGAAGGGAAAGGAGAATGTTAGCCGCTTTGAGACTCCTTAAAGGGAGTGAAAGGCGGGATATCAAATCCAAACTCCTCTTCTTCTTCTTCTTCTCTCCTTCGCAGACAGCTTAAAGAACAAAGAAAGAGAAGCTTCCCTTCTACAATTCCTTAGGGTCCAAATCTCCATCAGTGCCACCAATGGGGCCTCCTCTCTTGGGGTTAGTGGCAGTTTCAGTTTCAAAGGAAGGGTGCTCATGAAGACTGTGACAGGGGAGGAATGGACACCAATCTCCATTCCAATGCACAATTGCCTTGATCCTGATCAGACACCTCTCACATACTATTTTTTTTTTCATTTAAACATCCATGAAACCGCAAGTGAAACATTTAATGTCAACTATACCATTGGCCCTTGTATGTTATAGCTATTTTAGGAGTGAAGATCACTCAATTCCTGGCCATGAATGATGTTCTAGACTGAGAAAGCTGAGCCTGCCTTTCCAAGTTTCTTTTTGCATGTTTTGGCCTTGGAGCTCACAGTTTCCATAGCTCTTTACGTGATCCAGTGGTAACCCAGATGTAAGTTTTTTCTCCTACAACCAGATGTTATAATTCTTTCCCTGTTCCTGTTTTCCAAAGCTGCCACCTCAAAGATGAAGGCTCTGGATATTGCAGAATTCCATGCTTCCTGCCAGAATTCTAGCTGTGTTTCTGTTTATCATACAATCTTATAACTTCCAACTGAAGAAGTGTAGTAACATCATGTAAACTAATAAAGCATGGTATATGCATATTTCACCCACTTTTTAACAGCAGAATGATCTAATGCAAATAAAGCATTTTAAAAATAGACTTCACAAGTGTGGTCTTAGAGCACAGCCAACAATTAATTGGAAAATTCCTTTCATTTAATGTTTTTCAGACAAAGAAAGGATCAAATGACACACAGAGTTTTCCCATTGTTTCCAGATGGTTTCAATACAGTTCATTTCATACAATGTAGAACAAGAAACGGAATTCCTTCCCTGCTATTCCAGTCTCAGTTCAGTGCTAGCTTTATTTACCACCATTTCTAGGCTCAGAAAGATTTATGAACTTGGTTAGAAGGATGATATCCATTTTCTTTAGTTCTAAGTCCACATTATCCTCCCATATAGCATTTCTCAAAACACAAGTTATAAGACAACTTCATGAAGTTAGTCTTCTACATTGCTGCTTATATTAACTTTGTGCTTCTCTTTTGGTTGTCTTGCAAATGACACAGCAAGATGGATACAATTAAGTAGTCAGAGTTTGTGGTAGGTGTTCTCTGTATACTTGTTTTACATTAAATTTGGAGGATAAATAGCAACTTCCTTTGTAGTGGTTTATGATGCATAGCAATGCACCACATTATAGGAGAATGAATATTTTGTGGGTTATTTTAATGTAAGGATTTGATGCTGGTGTTCTCTTAGTCATTTTGCAAATGGAATTCATTAGCCCACTGTTTTGTTTTTTAAAAATACTTCCTTTACTGAAACCTTTGACTATGCTACATTTATATTTAGCTTTCCCATACTGCTTATTTTATTATATGATGCTCATTATTTGGGAATCTGTATTTGGCATCTCAGTCCTAAATGGAGTTACTTGACTTGAAGTACCTTTTATTCAGTAGCACTTGGACTGTGCTGATGATCATAAATTCAAAAGAATCAATTCATCCAGTGCCAGAAATTCTTCATTATTAACCTATGGGATTGTGAAATGTTTGAAAGTTCTTTACCAGAAGAGCTCGGTTTTAATTCCTTCCCTGAACAAACATGCATTCTCACATGCATTCTGCATGTGAGAAAAAGTAGACCCCAATTCATACATAAGTTAATATAACACAGTGGATTGGATCCAAAACAGCCCTTCTGTAATTAGAAGGAATCCTACAGATAATCAGGACTAGCATAAAAAAGTTCACATGAAAAACAAGCAGCCCCGCCTATTGAGCTCTTCTCCTTCAGTGTCTAGATGGGTTGCTTGTCTGTTCACAACAGATACTGATTCAAGATAAGGATCTGCCTTTTGTACAGGCTGTATTACTACTTCCTGCCCAAAGTCCCAGGGGATTACAGTGCCTAAAACAGGGCTAGGGAACGTTTCCAAGGACTGCATTCCCTTGTGGGCAACTTTCCTGGGTCTGCATGACAATGGTGGGCACAGCCAGAGCTGAAAGTGGGAGGGACAAAATAAGTGAGACATACTTTTGTACAGTAGGCTACATTCCAGCCACATAAAAGCCAGATGGTGGTATTCAACTAACTTTTACTCAGAGTAGACTAGACTCATTCAATTAATGGTCATGGCTAACTTGGGTCTGTTTATTCAATGGGTTTACTCTGAGTTACTGGCTCAGAGGTACTCTGATGACAGCAGCCAAAAGCCTGCAGAAAGGTAAGCCCCATACCCAGCCTCTGGCCACAACTGTACATTCTTTCTTATCTTGGGGATCAAATGATGCCCTTCAAAGTGACAAGCCCCTATTCACTACCTACAAACAGAGAAGCAGATTAGTGGTGGTTTTTTCAGTCCAATCCTAATTTAGTCCATTCCTAATGCCACCCCAATCTCTGTGCAGTATAAGATTCCAGGGGTGCTAGGCGTTTTCTCAGGGTTCATGTTTCCTTCTGTAATGAAGCACAATGCAGGCTGTGGTGTCTTTATGAGATATGGTTTATTTACACATATATACCACCTGAGGCTGTGATGGAGGGGTTCACAGCATTAGCACCCCAAAAGGGTCTTTTTTCTCCCATAGGCACAGCCTTGGATTCAAACAGAAATCAAACATTGCCCTCAAACGTTGCTCTGACTGTCCCTCCCTAGCTTGCTGCTTTATCTCAAGGTCACATCACTGCCACTACAAACTATGGCTTTGTGTTCTAACTAACCGCGAGCTGGGAGAGGGGTTCCACCCATTTTCCATCTCACACAGAGCCCTTTTCCTTTGTTTCCCTTAATGGCTCATCATTCAGGCTATGACCTCTACACAAGAAGCTAGCCTGGTTTATATTTAAACACTTCCTGGATCCAGGGGTTAGAAGGTTCGCAAATGCAGCCTACTTCCTCCCCCACTCCCAACTCATAACAATATATATGCCCAGTGGCGTAGCGTGGGTTGTCAGCACCCGGGGCAAGGCAAGTAATTTGCGCCCCCTAACGCAGTAGGGGCAGAGAGCTGAGAGTCTGAGCGCGCCCCCCCCCCAGATGTTGCGCCCAGTGCGGCCGGGCCCCCCTGCACCCCCACGCTACGCCACTGTATATGCCCCAAGTCTGTGGATTGGTGCTTTGCTGCCAAAGTTCTTAAGACAGTGTGCATAGATTCTTTCACTGGTCCGATGCAATGAATTGTGGCATTGCAAAGCTACAAGAACTATTTCAATGGTGGCTGCAGGTGCAACAGTATACTTGCATTTACACAGCAGTTTACTTCATTTTCCCGTTGTTTCCCTAACTGCTAATTATCTTTTAGTTTTCCTATGACATAAAAGCCACTTCCTGAAAGTGATGACTTTCACATGACTTTCCTTTAGGAAATCTGGTAATGGAACTTGCCCCCCCCCCCAGTGATGCTCCAAAAATGGCTTTCCTTCAGGAGTCTCCTTTCCCCCACCCCCCAGAATCCTGCAGGATGCAGATTCTCACTCCCCCAACTTCAATCCTCTGATTTGGTTGTGGAACCTCATTCTCCTCTCTCCCAAGGATTGTGCAGGGTCATGCTCTCAGCATCCTGCTAGTAATACTCAGCAACTGGCTTTCCTCTGCATTTAAGAGGAGGAGATGATTATAATGACAGGGCTTCTGTCCCAATTTCTTACTTTCCTTTCACACTGCAGTGCAGAGTACTGGTGTGAATGTAATTTTGTGCTACATGGCAGCGTATAGGTACTGCAGTGCTAAAGGAACATTAGAAAACGGAACAGAAGCACTTGCCTTATAATCAGTTGAAAGTAATGGAATAATAGCCTATATGTTGTCTACTGCGCTAAAAGTTCATCTTGCTTCTGCTTCAATGTAGCAGTGATGTAAACCCAATGTAAGCATGATATAAACCCATAACATGGCATTCTAATGACATTTCACTCCATCAGATCCATGAATGCATGCCAGCCCAATGTGGTGCCCAGCTTACTTCTGTTTAATTGTTGAAGAGGACAGAATGAGAACAAGGATGATTTTGTGCCATTGCATCTGAGACAGAGGAAACCCTCCAGGGAAATGTGACTAAGGTGAATCACAAGGTGGAGCTTTTCTATCCAAAAGCTCCCAGGAAGCTTTAATATGCAGGGTTCCCAAACACTAGAAAGTCTTGTAGAGAAGATTATGCATTTGATTTAATCTCAGTTTTAACAGGATCCATAAACATGGTGAATCACTTCTACAAAGGGACAGAGTGACTTTGTACAACTTGCTTCTTCTCAGTTACTAATTTTCGATTTTGAGCTGTTCAGTTGTCCGGAAGGTGAGAGCTTGGCACTCAAGAAAATTGTGTGTATACAAATATTTTAGTGCAGATAATGAATTCTGAGCATCAGTGATCTCTGGAGACATATGAACCTCTGCTATTGTGATTTTAATCTCCATATAACTTTCACATATAAACTGGCAATTGTATGTGAGGCCTGTGTGAAAATCTGACTCCCCAGCCTGACTCTCAGCCCTTTCAGCCAAATGTACTAAATCTTCTTAGCAGGAAAAGTAGCCTTAACTGATGAAGATAATAAAGCTATGCCTTTACATTACTTCATTATTGCTAGGGGTAGCTGCACAGTTGGATCTTTATGTTCTGAAACCTGCATTTTACTATAAATTCTGAGCAGCAAACCAATGTGATATAATCTCTAGATGCATGAAGAAACAACAAAAAATTACTCGTGTGAAATTAACTATATTAATATACACATGCAGCTATTAAGTGCAAAGTCTGGGCCAGATGTGAAAATTACCGGTACTCAGAATGTGTAGAAGTATAATGCAAATGCAATATTGATTGAATCTTTTTTCTTTCTCCACTTAACATTTAAGCTTGAATGGTTATTCCAAAAAGTAGCATGGATATCAAAAAGGGAAAGGGCGTAATTCAAGCCACTGGATCACACACAAAGTTCTACAGGGTTCTTTCGAGTTTTTCACAGTAAGTCTTTCCAAATATGTAATCCTGTCCAGGCACAAAAGGTCTTTCTCCTCATTGATAAGTCTGTATGTCAAGAAAATAATTTATTGAGTCTCCGTAAATGTAGCTTGGCAATAAGCATATATAGAGCACTGATACTTTTACCCTTCAGTATTAAGGCTCCAAGAAATGGCAGGATAAACTGGCTTTGGCTACTGTAGCTTGTCTGGAACTAGTCATAGCTCTGTTCCTTTCCCCAATTCCAAAACATTTTGGGAACCCAGTCAAGCTATAGTAGCACTTCCAGTTCTGTAATGGAAATAGTCAAACATGGTCATCCTTGTTGTATGTGATCCATATCATGTTTTAACTTTTATGAATATTTGTGCACAAAATCAGATACTAATTACCACTAAAAGTAAAATTGCACACCAGATGTTTAAGGAACTAGAAGAAATATAATATAGAAAAAACTAGACATTGGCAGTATCTGAAATCACTTCTAGACAGCATGCAAATATACTCATGTGTAATGGGAATTGGGGTTGCTTGTGTGTAAACCACCAACTGCTCCAAGCTGCTTGGGGTGGTTGCGCCTTTCCCTGGCTGAGCAGCCCTTAGGCGCGGCTGCTTCAGTAGCTGGCAGAATCCGTCAGTGGGCGTTTTCTAAACTTCTTCCAACATAAAAATTCCTTGACGCCCAGTCTCCGCCTAGATTCTCTGCGCGGAAGCCTTCTGCGCAGTGTGGGCGTGCCAAGCGGGGGTCCGGTGTTCTCCTCGCTGATCTCACTTGAAGAGTCTCGGAGCCCTCCCTCCGAAGTGCTCTCAGCCTCCCCTTTCTTCCTGGTGTCTCCTTGATTGCCTTCCCCAGCGGAAGCGCTCTCTCTCTCCTTGCTAGTCCCCTCCCCTGCATCATTGGGGCGACCTCCCTCTCCTCTGGTCTCTGATGGCAGTTCCCTGACATCATGGTTGTATTTGGCCCATGGAGGCCTGTTCGAATTAATTCTTTCCATTTACAATGTATTAACAACTCTGCTTCTTTAAAGCTATTTAGGATTATTATGTTTCCTTTTTTAATAATACAGATTAGGGGGAACTAATGAGGATAAACAGATTATGCAATAAGCTCCAAATGCATTTTGAATTTTATGACGCCTGAACCTCTTGTTTTTAATAATTTTGAACAAGAGCAGTGCTGAAGACTTTGACAAGCAGTAGTTACTTTCTCCCACATAATTTATTGGTTTGCATTTACTCATGTGGAGTAAATGTAAATAGGCTGAAATAACGTTTAAAAACCATCTTCTCTAGAAACTGATGGCCAAAATGTTGATGCCTTGTTCTCCCATGCCCTGTATAGGACTGTGATATCTTTCAGACAGCTGTACTAGAGTCATTCAGTTACATGGGGGAAACTGATGATCCACTGGAGTATAGGTAAACCTTGTCCCCCAGTGTGGGGGAAAGCTCATTTCAATGCTTTCTTCCTTGGAAATGAATACCTCTATCAGGAGGAAGTTTGGCTATGATTCAGAACCCTATCCCAGTCAAATCAGGAATATAGGAAGTTGTTTTAAACCAAGTTGGACAGTTAGTCCATCTAGTTCATTATTTCCTTCACTGTCAATAGCTCTCCTGGATTTCAGACAGGAGTCTTTCCACCCCTATCTGAGGTTACCAGCATTAAACCTACAACCATATGTATGTGAAGCTCTGGTTTGCAGCTGGTATAAACTAAAATAAATTTGGATGTTTAAATACACACACAACTTGTATTAAACTCTGCACTGAATAAAGGTTCAGCCCAAGGCTCCAAGTCTGAAAGAGAAGAAAGGAGAAGAGATAGAGGAAGGAGTGACAAGAAAATACAGATACTTCAGCCTCATTATATTTTGTTGAATGCTAGTTCCAAAAGGGCTAAAGAGGAAGTGAAGAAAAACTAGTTAGGTTAAACAAAATAAGATTTGAGAGAGAGGGGAGCATACAAGCTCCTTTAATGTGGGAGAAACTAAATTAGTCATGGTTATATTTAGGAAGTGTGTTACAGGCTTATGAAGAAGCAGATCCAAAGCAGCATGTTTGACCAAGATATTAGGCCTAGGGGGTGGAAAGATTTTTTTTTTTTATTGCTAGCTTAAAGTTTCTAAACCCACTTGCATTTTTTTATCCTGACCTAGGAGGTAGTCATGTTAAATTGTACGTTATGCATACCCATTTGATTCTAACCCAAGCACTCAATGAATGACCCATCAAACAAAGAATGAGATGAAGCATGCACATCTTAAATGTTGGCATTTTTCAGTGAAGGTGTTGAACTGTGAATGGCTATTATCAGCTCAGTCAATCAGTGTCTTGCTGGTGAAGTATTGAAACACTTTTCTTGCCTATAGCTGTCACTTGTTCTTTAATCCGCTGTGAATAAAACTGACATGACAGATGCTGGGGGAGGAGGTGAACCTGTTTCATCCCCCCCCCCTTCAGTACTACAGAATTAGAATTGGCATTAGAGTGCCTGTTTCACTAAAAACACATAGAATCACAGAATGTTTGGCTTGGTTTTGGAAGTGTTGAGGAAGGAATAGGAAATGAACTCTGTATTCTGCCAGTTTAATTCAAAATTAATTTGGCATTTTAACCTGAATGCCAGACTATTGATTCTATCTTCCCATTTAGTAGCATGCAATAGGAGCAAATGACAGTGGCTGAGATGGATCCAGATTGTTTTAGTGGGAGCTTTCTATCATACTTAGTTCCGATATCCAACTTGACATGCTCTGCTTTCCATGCTTCAGATTTAGCCAAAATACCATGATGACTAATCTGAATTATACAAATTGCAAGACTTATATTATAAGAAATAAAGCCATGTAATTTTGTGCCACTTTTACACTTGCAGGTGTGATTCAGAACTATGAATTGGCAGCTCTGTCTTACCTGTGCAAAAACTAAATCAATCTTGCAGACTACTTCAGAGTTTTATTTTAATGCATCCTTAAACTCCACCCCCCTCTTTAAATGTAAAATAGCCCAGTTTTCTATAGGATGGGACTAGGCTGAATACACATTCCTAATTCGCCCTATTCACAGACAGCTGGGATTAATGTTTTAGGTGTTGAGAAAAAGTGATTCTTAGAGAATGGAAAGAATAACCCAGGATTGTCCTAACCTCTAACCCAGAGCTTTCCAGACTTTTCATTTTGGTGACACACTTTTTAGACATGCATCATTTCGTGACACAGTAATTCAGTTTTAAAAGCAAACTGGAGATTAAATGAACTCTTTTCCAGCCCTGGGAGGAGCACAGGGAACATTTGTGCGACATACCTACACACTGCAGCCAACACACTAATGTGTCGCAACACACAGTTTGGAAAGTTCTTCTCTAACCGAAGTCATGGCCACATGAGCTCTCCCTGCAATGTGATGGAAAGCAGTTTTGCCTGAGGCTTACTGGGCACCAATACTCTCTGACTTCAAATCTGATGACTATTCTCCTTTTCAGTCCTTATCCACTTCCAGTGTAACAATTCGTATTTATGGATTGACTTGAGGATTGGCCTATGTATAGAAATGTCACATGAGGAATGTAAAATTTCACTGATCAATCTATGAACAAATTTATTGGAGCCTTTTCATGGATTTAGTTCATGAAAACTTGAGTGAATAACTAATTACCGTGTAATGTTCCTAGCAAGTGCCATCCCTCAAGAGATCCCATTAACAATTGGTTAGTGCGTAACAGTGGATTGGAGCAAGCTATAGATATTTTTTTTCTTTGGGAGCACTAGTCACAGGTATTTTTGTGGTCACATTACTTAGTACTACAAGAATAGGAAGATCCACTAACACCGCAATACTGTGCATTCCTACTCCAAAGTAAATCCTACTGAGTTCAGTTGGTTTTAATTCAATGCCCTAACAAGGCTGAAATACAATACTCACTTACCTGGGAGCAAGTTCAATTGCGCTCTGTGGGACATGCACTGTTAGATGCTCTCTGGGTCCTCTTGTTACAAAATCAAGGAGACTATGGACTATGCATTTTATACAGTGAAACACAACAGTTTTAAAATAGTTTTATCCTTACCTTCTATTCATCTTTTGTGAAAGCTGCCCTTTGACAATGAAAACTGACATTATAAACGTTAAAGGTACTTAAAGTTGGCTTCAGATCCAGTTCTATCCTTTAGAGTATAATTAACTATAGTTGGTAAGGGACCATATAGTTGGTAAGTAAGGGACGTGGGTGGCGCTGTGGGTAAAACCTCAGCACCTAGGACTTGCTGATCGCATGGTCGGCGGTTCGAATCCCCGCGGCGGGGTGAGCTCCCGTCGTTCGGTCCCAGCTCCTGCCCACCTAGCAGTTCGAAAGCACAATTAAGTGCAAGTAGATAAATAGGTACCGCTTTCTAGCGGGAAGGTAAACGGCATTCCGTGTGCTGCTCTGGTGCCGGTTCGCCGGAGCAGCTTCGTCACGCTGGCCACGTGACCCGGAAGTGTCTGCGGACAGCGCTGGCTCCCGGCCTCTAGAGTGAGATGAGCGCACAACCCTAGAGTCTGTCAAGACTAGCTCGTACGGGCAGGGGTACCTTTACCTTTAACTATAGTTGAATATAGATTTGATTTGAAAATGAGTAATTATACAACAACCCAAAAGTCTTAGCTTTTCACAAATAGTACAAAATATATGTGTCCTATTTCACAACCCAATCCAAAATCCATTGACCATGTGGTTTAAGTCAAAGTAATTGTGTTTAGGATTCTAACTTAGTGTGCTAAGCAATGGGATTTGTGGGTTTTCAGTACATTGCAAGAGATGGTTCTGCATCACTTCCTTTTATTCCTCCTCCTAATAAAATGATTCTTTTATTGTCACTGTTTGATTTTTCCTCTCAGTCCTGCTTCTAAATTGTCATTTTGTAAGGGAAGAGAAGCATCTGAAGTTCTTTATAGTCTTTGTTGAAGTTTCAACGAGTCATTCTAAGATAAATGGAATTTTCTTCTTCAATCCAAGGCTTAATTATGGTAATTAGTCTTTGCAATTTGTAAAGTTTGGCAGCCAATTCAGCCCCTAATATGCATAAGCCTCTTTCTGTTACAAATTGAGTAGGTTTAATCAGTTTTAGAAAGGCAGTCAGAGGCCTGCTATGTCTACATAGTATATTCTTAGATTTTTTCAGATTGGTTGTTATTTATTTCAATCTCTGCTACATCATTAGCAGTGCTTCAATTTTTTTTTAATATTTATGAAGCTTTCATTTTAGCATTAATCCTCAGCATCTGTGATTATGATGGGCACTTTGGGAATCTGTCTATTGTGTGTCTGCTGAGAATTAAAAGCCCGACAGTTCCAGGCAGTAAATTAACCCTCACAATGCCACTTGGTGCCAAACATCTTTAGAAATGTTGCCTTCTGCTGCGTTCTTTTCTCTCCAGATTTCACAGTAATGTCTGATTCCCTCAACAGACATAAGCTTCATTTCATTCTGACAGCCATCTGTGGCACTGAGGTGCGCCACTCCCCACCCTTTTTTTTCATTCAAAGACTTTAGCTGTTTTGCCTTTTTCTAGAATGAATATGTTAATGAACTGACAGAGGGAGGGGTGGAAATAAAAGGTAAATTAGTGGCATTTTTTGTCTCTATGAGAGAGGGGAAACCAATAACTGTGACAGCAGTTTTTGCCTCTATGGTAGAAAACTAAATTCTATCAAGGAATCCTGTTTGGGAGAGACAGTGCTGTCCCAAGACATTTTGCTGCCTGGAGCAAAACCCAAATGGTCCCTCCCGCTAAAGACTACACTTCAAAAAGCCTTGTTCCACTATTCAGACACCAGTTCCTGCCTTTATCATTGTACCGCCTGAAGCAAGTCACTCTACCATGCTCAAAAATAGGCACAAAACAATGTTTATGAATCTCTTCCCAAGTCTTGTGTGGTTTTGGAAATAACTTCCAGAAGCTTTATGTAGGATGCAAACGAGACGGGTGCCTACTAACAGATGGCCAAGAGAGGGATGAGGAGATACCGGTCATGTCTCAACTATCTGTAACTTCAGCAAACAGAAGGCAACCTAGTTCATACTGAGACCCAGTTATAGCTTCCCTTTCTCTGTTTCCTCAACATGGTGCAATGATCTGGCAAACATTTGTATGTATCCTATTTCCAAACTTCCCTCCCATGGTTCCTCTGTTTAATAAAAATGTCCATAATTAACTATGCTCTGTGGATTTTTGATATCTGATCATAGATATTGAACTCTCATACATTCAGGTACTGACAAAGGAATTTATCAGAGGTTAAATTTTATTATATAAAGGAAACGGGAGCCTTGCAATCTTAAAAATAAACACAGTGGCTGGAATGTGGCTTAAGGCAGCACTCTGAGGCATAAATTCCTGTGTGTAATACAATAGCTGTTTGAGAAGCAATGGAACCTATAATATGTGTTCTGGTAATGTACTTAATCTAAAGTGAAGATTAAGTCAGAAAAGTGACAATGATCCATGGATTTTTATTTAAGTTTTAAAGCATTTGTAAACTGTTTAAAGTAACAGGACCGCAAGGTGTTATTTTTGTGCTAGAAACTGCTCATATTTTTAAAATTCTGTTTTAAAAACCTGGAGATAAGTATTTTAAATCTTTTAAAATATTTAGTTAGTTATTTAAGTTTTCATTTTAAGATTCTATTTTTAAAACGCAGTTAAAGATTATTGTTAAGCCAAATTTACTAATATAAATAATACTTGAAGGGGGTAGACTGTTCCAACTTGAAACATAGTTAACTTCAACTAAAATATCCACTGGGCAGTAGTGGTTTATCTTCAATAAACCCATTGATTTGGGGAAATGCTAGAAGTTTTGCCCAAAAAGATGTGCAAAAAGGGGAGAAAGCAATTTTGAGTAAATTTCTGCAGTGAATGCATTTTCACCAAGGGACATATAAACAGTTCAATATTGTTGACTATGAACCTGTAGTTGTAGGAGCAATGTTAGTTGTGGGAAACTGTATAAAATTGTGGCATAGGGGACTGAAGGAGGAAAGCAAATGAATTTTACTATGGTAAATGAAATTTACTATGGTATGCCACTCTTACAACTGATCTCAAAACCACCACAGTGATTCTCTGATGGTGTTCTCCAGAATTGCTTTCATCCCCACTATCCACCTAGAGCAGTGCTACTCAAAGTAATAGTCCATGTACCGGTGCTGGTCCACAAGCCATTAACTGCTGGTCCCAGATAACTCCACCACAGCCCAGGTTGGGTGGTGTCAGGGGCTGAGCAGAGGAGGAGGAGTAGTGGACACCGCCTCCCCATCCTGACCCTTCCAGGGAAGGGAAGGAGGAAGACAGTATAGATTTACAACAGTGGTTTGCAGGAAGTCACTGCTCAGAGGCAGATGAGGGGAAAGTTGGGAAATAATGGGAGAAGAGGAACAGAGAGCAGCTGGCTGACACATCACTAGAAAGCATTCCAGCCCCACCATCTCCCAGAACCTAGCGAGTCTTAAAATTAGGAAAGCAAAGAGCTCGAAGTCAGAAGGCATTTAGCGGCACCCATAGAGAAGGTGATGATGATGACGAATTAGGAAGTGGGAGAGAAGGGTGGTGGAGATTCACTCAGGACTATGCCATTATCCAAGAGGCTGGGTTCTACAGCCTCGCTCTGTAAAGTTTGGCAAAAGGGACTATAGGGAACTTTTCCTTGTCTTTATACTTTCCTGGGCAACCAGTCGGGGGCCTCTGACAGCATCCTGACAGGTGGGATGCTTCAGAGACTAAATATGATACTGGTCCCTAGCACACTGGCAACGGGAGGGAATAATTCTGGTCCATCACATCAGACAGTCTGAGAAACACTGACTTAAGAACACTTGACAACTTGTATCATTATTACATTAGGACAGCCTTCTTCATGCCAAAGTCCTCCAGATGTTTGAAACTTGGGCTGCATTCACATGGCAGTTAATTCTGTTTCCCTGATATTACAGTTAGTTTCCACATTATGTTTGAAATTTCACATGACGTAAAATCCACTTTCGGAAATCTAGTGTAATATAGTGAAAGTTTAGTGTTCATTTCCATGTGAATTGCTTCTAGATAAACACCGTTTTTAACCCCATTAACCCAGAATATCATGGGAGTAAAGTGATAAAATTTGGGGTGGTATATCTGCCTTTCCTACTATATATGTGTGGAATCACATGTGTGGAATCATAGAACCATAGAATTTTAGAGTTGGAAGGGTCTCTAAGGGTCATCTAGTCCAACTTCCTGTAATGCAGGAATCTCAACTAAAGCATCCATGACTGATGGCTGTCCAATCTCTGCTTTAAAACCCCAAGGAAGGAGAGTCCACCACCTCCCAAGTCCACTGTCGTCCCTCATCTTATATTTGTGCAGGTGGGTCTTTCTGCCTAAGTATAGAACCTGACATTTGTCCCTATTGAAATTAATTTTGTTAGTTTGGGCCCAGTTCTCCAATCCGTTAAGGTCATCTTGAATCCCGATTCTGTCTTATGCTACACCTTCCAGTTTGTCATTTGCAAATTTGATTAACGCCCCCTCACTTCCTTCATCGAAGTCATTTATAAAGACGTTGAACCACAGTGGGCCAGGGACAAAACCCTGTGTCACCCCGCTTGTCATTTTCTTCCAGGATGCTGAGGAACCATTAGTGAGCAGCATTTGGGTTTGGTGAGTCAACCAGCTACAAATCCACGTAACAGTTAACTTGTCCAGCCCACATTTCATGACCTACTCCACAATAATATAATGGGGGACTTTGTCAAAAGTCTTACTGAAATCAAGATACACTATGTCAAGGCATTCTCCTGATCTACCAAGCTTGTAACTCTATCAAAAGAAGAAATGAGATTCATCTGGCATGACTAGTTTTTGAGAAACCCATACTGGGTCTTAGTAATCATGGAATCCTTTTCTAAGTGCTAACAGGCTGACCATTTAATGATCTGTTCTAGAACCTTTCTTGGTATCAGTGTAAAGCTGACCAGATGGTAGTTACCTGAGTCTTCCCCCCCCCTTTTTTTTTTTAAGATGGGGACAGCATTTGTTCTCCTGCAGTCTGCAGGGACCTCATTGTTCTGGGGGAGTAGCAACGTTGTCCAATGACATTTGTTGTGCCACATCACACCCACTGATGTGAACAAAATTTAATGTGACGTTGGTATATTAGTAACAAAAAGCCATTGTTCCATAATGCAACAGATATGGCAATGTGAAAGGAATTTAGAAAACAGGACAGAAACAATAGCATTGTAACCAGAAAAACTAATGCAATGCTATCCACACCTGAATGCACCCTAACTTCCAGCAATGCATCCCGGATAGAGGAAAGACAGGAAGTGAGAAAGCATTTGTCAGAGGCTGCCTCAGGTCTCAGCTCACAAAAGACCAACGCCAAGATCTTCTTATATACAAGGATGTTTATTGCAGTTCATTAATAGTTCCACAACCAAGGCGCGCAGCCCCGCGTCTGTTAACGTTAGACATTTGAAGTCCCCTCTGAATCGGTCCCGCCCCTACACCAGTTTAAGAGGCTTGTGCTGGTCCACCTCTTTCTGTCTTTCCTTTTCCGCAGGGTCTTTCTGCCCCCCTGGGTTCCTTCCCTCCTGCTTTCCCCTGAAGCGGATTCCTCAGATGCCTGCTCCCCCCTCCTTCGTGCTTTGGGGCCAGGCTCCTCCTCCGGGCTCTCTGCATTTCCGCGCGCCTCCACATTTGAACTTGGCGCGCGTTCGCTACCCCTGACCTTCCTCTTGACACTCACACTACTCCCTGTACTACTCTCCGCCCCTTCCGGCAGGACGTCCTGCCCCGATCTCATTTCCCTGTCTCCTTCCTGCTCTGCTCCGTGTGTCCCACTGGGAACTCCCCCCTCTTCACTCCGTTCCTGCTGGGTTTCCCTGCTGCTTCCCTGCTCCTGGCAAGTCCCCCCTGTGACCCCCCTTGGCCTGACCAGGGGCGCCCCCTTCTGGGAATCCTCCGATTCACTTGAGAGACTCATGGAAGACCTCAAGTCATTGTCATCCTCTTCCTCACTCTCCTGAGATTCTTCCCCATCGCTCTCCGTCTCCCCCCTCACCTGTGCCTCTGTCCCTGAACCCCTGACATCCATCCCCCCCTCGAAGCCCCCCCTTCCCCCCTCCCGCTGCTCGGGCGCAGGTTCTGGGGGCTCCGTCGTTGTGGAGGTCGCTGCCGGACACAGGTCGTCGACGTCGATCTCCTCTGCTTCTAGTTCATTGTATGTGTGCTCGAACCCATGGTCCTCTCCCAACATGTTCACGTCCTCCTCACTCCCTGTTGCCTGGGTGGGGTCTGCTTGCCAAGGCCCCATCCGCCACTTCGTGCGCCAGTCCTCTTCTGGTAGGTCGTCCCACCAGTAAGAAGGGTCAGTGTCCACCCCCGAACACGATCCCCTTGGAGGGCTCGACTCTGGCGTCGTCTCCTCTGCGGAGGAGAACCCTCGGAAGGTGCTAGCGGAAAGTGTGGGCGTGAAAAGCCAATCGTCGAAAAACTGCTGGCATGGGCCTGTGTGGGAAAATGGCATGGAACTCGTCCTTGAGGAGGGGTTCGTCCAAAGCGTAGTCCGGCACCCAACTGTTGGCACTGGCCGGGGTGCCCTCTCTGGCGAGAAAATACTCTACTCCCTCTTCCCCCCATCTCGAGTCCAGAATCTCTGTGACCTCGTTGATTGGTTCGGCCCTAGGTGACCTCCCCCTCTTGGGCGACTCTCCGCTTGGTTCTGGTGCCGTCCCTGACTCCTGAAATCTGTGTGGAGCCCTGTAGGGGGTGAGCACCGACCTGTGAAAGACCGGGTGCATTCTGGAACCTTCGGGGAGGGCCAGTCGAAACGCTACGGGATTGATCCTGGCCTCAACTTGGTACGGCCCTAGTTGCCTGTGTCCTAGCTTCTTTTTAGCTAACGACTTGGCCGGCACTGCTTGGGCCGCTAACCATACCCAGTCTCCCACCTGGATGTCTTCCCCCTCCCTCCTGTGTTTGTCTGCCTGCACCTTATAGGCTTGTTTAGCTAGCTCCAAATGTCTCCGTAGCTCGTCGTGCACCTCTTGCAATTCTGCTGCGAAATGGTCGGCCTCCTGTGGCGCCCCCTCCCCCGTCGTTACGAGCCCCGGAAAGGTTCTGGGATGCCTTCCATTGTTAGCGAAGAACGGCGTCACCCCCGTCGACGCGTGCTTCGTGTTGTTGTAGGCAAACTCAGCCATCGGCAGGTAATCCACCCAAGCCGCGGGTCGCTGATTGGCGTAACATCTCAGGTACTGCTGCATGATCGCGTTGACCCTCTCTGCTTGGCCGTTGGTCTGCGGATGTCTCACCGACGACAGGTTGATTTTGACGTGCAGGATCCCTAGGAGCTTCTGCCAGAAACTGGAAACAAACTGGCGCCCCCTGTCGGACAGAATGGACCGTGGCAACCCATGCACCTTGAACACGTGGTCGATGAACAGTTTGGCGGTCTGCTCCGCTGTCGCCACCTTCGCGCAAGGAATGAAATGCGCCATCTTGGTAAACAGGTCTACAACCACAAGTACCGCCGCCTTGCCTCACGAACTGGGCAGATCAGTGACAAAGTCCAGCGCCACCCTCTCCCACGGTTGCAGTGGCGTCTCCAACGGTTCCAGCAGTCCCGCTGGTTTCTGGTGCACTGGCTTGGACCTTTGGCACGTGTCACATCTGGCGACGTAATCCGCGACATCCCCTCGCATCTGGGGCCACCAAAAGTCTCTGGCCACTAATTCCGTCGTCTTTTCCTTGCCGAAGTGGCCAGCGCTGGGTGCGTCGTGTAACTGCTGCAGAACCTTCGCGCGGAGATCGTCTCCCGGAACGTAGAGAGCGCCTTTACGGGTCAGCAGGCCATCGCGTATTTGGAACTCGTCGTCCTTCGCCGTGCCTCTCCGCACCTCTTCCATCTTGGACTGTGCGAACGGATCCGCCTGCAACGCGCGACGCACCGCCTCCAGGTCCACGGCGGCTGAAGCGCACGCCCACGCCTGCGGTGCAAAAATGTGCTTGGCTGCCGCCGGTGCCGCCTCCTCGAGATACTGCGGCTTCCTGGAGAGCGCATCTGCTATGACATTGTTGTCGCCTGGGATGTACTCTATCCTGAAATCGAAATCCGCAAAGAACTCCGCCCAGCGTATGTGCCTCTGGCTCTGTAGCTTCGCCGTGCGCCAGTACTCTAGGTTCTTGTGGTCCGTGCGGACCTGCACGGTGTGCTTGGCTCCGATGAGGAAGTGCCTCCATGCCTTGAAAGCTGCGTGGATGGCCAGCAACTCCCTGTCCCAGATGGTGTAGTTCTGTTCTGACTTGCTGAGCTTCCGGGAGTAGAAAGCGCAGGGCCTCCAGTTCCCCTGCGGGTCTTCCTGTAAGAGGACGGCCCCCACCGCTCTGTCAGATGCGTCAGTTTCCACCCGCATGGGCCTGCCGGGATTCACGTGTAGCAGCTGTTCTTCGGACGCGAAAAGACTCTTAAGTCTCCTGAAGGACTGCTCCGCCTGGTCCGTCCAGGTGAACTTTTTCTTCTTGGAGCTGAGAGTGTCCGTGATAGCTGCCGTCTCCCTGGCGAAACCCCTGATGAACTTGCGGTAAAAGTTGGCGAAGCCGACGAACCTCTGGACCTCCTTCCGAGTTCGCGGGCTCTTCCAGTCCAACACCGCGCGGACCTTGGCGCTGTCCATGGCTAGTCCCCTGTCGGACAGCCTATAGCCCAGGAAATCCACCTCCGTCACGTCGAATTGGCACTTCTCCAGCTTGGCGTAGAGCCTGTGCTCCCGTAGCCTCTGCAGGACCTCCTTAACGTCGCTCTCGTGCGCCTCCGGCGATTCCGAGAAGATCAGAATGTCGTCGAGGAAACATACGCACTTCTTGTAGAGGAGTCCCGCTAGCACGTGATGCATAAAAGCTTGGAAAAAGTGGGAGCCATTTTGGAGACCAAACGGCATAACTCTGTATTCGTAGGTGCCCAACGGCGTGAACATGGCCGTCTTCCACTCATCACCCTCTCGCACGCGTATGAGATTGTATGCGCCGCGGAGATCCAACTTGGTGAAGATCTTCCCTTTCCTCACCGTCCCAAGCAGGTCATCAATCTTGGGCATGGGAAAGGCTGCAGGCTTTGTCTTCGAGTTTATGAAGCGATAGTCTACGATCAGCCTTTTTTGGGGCGTGTCCTTTTTCTTCACGAAAAACACAGGACTGCCCCCTACTGCCTTTGATTCTCAGATGAATCCCCGCTGCAGGTTGTGATCTATGAACTCCCTGAGCTCCTGCATCTCATCCTCGGACATGGAATACAGCTTTGCAGTCGGTAGCGTTGTCCCTGGCAAGAGGTCAATTGCGCAGTCGTAGGGCCGGTGGGGTGGCAACTGGTCAGCCTCCTTCTCGCAGAAGACCTCCAAAAACCCCTTGTACTTGAGGGGTACTGCTTGCGCCATGCTGAGCCTCAGCTGCTGCCCTTCCTCTTGGCCCTCCTCCTCTTGACCGGTCTGGATGCAATGCTGCGCGCAGTAGGACGAGCCGAAGGTGAGCTGCCGCTGGTACCACGCCATGGTTGGGCTGTGCCTATCCAGCCAACTCATGCCTAACACTATAGGCGTGTCTGACAGGCGGGTGACGTTGAAACTGATGACTTCTCGGTGATTGCCAATCTGCATCACCATGGGTGGCGTCTGTTGTACCACCTGCCCACCCAGCAACTTCCTGCCATCCACCGTGACGACGTTCAAAGGCAGCGTGGCTGGTAGGAGCTCTATGCGATGTTGCTTGACGAAGTGCACCCCCACGAAGTCTGTGTTGCTCCCACTGTCAATTGTAATGGGAACTTCCAGGGTGCGTCCATTAGGTAGCTGGAGAGTTGCAGTGAGCTGCACCACTGGCTTGGGTGGCAGGGGGTCTGTGGGCTGCAAAAGCGCTGGGGACTGCCCTACTGACTCGCCTGGCTGTGCCCCAGCATCTCTGCTTCCAGCCAGGCATTGTCGTTTCCCTGAAACTGCTCTTCATGTTGTGCTTCTGCAGTTACTGATGCTAATGCTGCAGTGTGCTTGTGGAGCCTCTGGGGACACTCTTTGGCCATGTGCATCCCACTGTCACAGATGTAACACTTCCTGTTCCCTCTAGGAGGCTTCTTCTTGACTGCTCCGGACGCTGGGGCTCCGGCAGCTGACTGAGCCTTTGCGCTCCCCAGTTCCATTAGCTCCTCCCCTGCCTGCAGCTGAGGTGAGGGACGCGTACGTCCTGGATCTCTGGGAAGGAAAGGAGGCACTCTAGACGGTGCGTGCAGCTGGCTACCCCCCTCATTGCGCCAAGGGCGTTCTTCGTGGCGTACTCCAATGGCGAGCGCCCGCTGCACCACTTCTGCCAGGGTTTTAGGTCTGTCCCCCCTTGCCAGTTCATCTTTCACAGGGCCAGAGAGCCCCTGCCAAAACAAGTCTCTGACTGCCATAGAGTCTTTCTCCCATCGCAGCACATTCAGCAAAGCGAAAAAGCGAGCATGGTACTGACGTACTGTAGCCTTGCCTTTCCTTAAACCATGCATCTCTTGGCGTGCTACGTCCACATCCACGGTAGATTGGAAACAAGCGTCCATGCATTTGATAAATTCATCGGAGTCCCTTCGAGCAGGGCAATCCTCGCGCCACAGATTGCGCAGCCAAGCCCTCGCTTCCCCATGCAAGTGGGACACAATGAAACCCACTTTCTCCTCCTCATCTTTAAAGTCTTCGCGAAGCAAATGCAACGCATATTCTACGTCTGCTCGAAAACTGGGGTACTGCTTCAGGTTCCCATCGAAGTGGGCTACCAAGTTGCCTCCCCTTCTGCCCAGGGCTACTCCAGCAGATTTGGTTCCCGGGAACCCCACTTGGCATGCATGATCCCACCTGGCTTGCAGATCTTGGCACCGCTTCTCCGCCTCTTCCCCCTTCTTCTGGGAGACCACTACCGCAGTGGTAAGCTGGGAGACTGTGTTGCGTAGATCAGCTATCTGCTCCTCCATACTCATGGCTGCCAAACTTCGTGAGCTTTGCAAAAAAAATTTTGCGTACTGAAGAGAGGGGACTTACTGTCAGAGGCTGCCTCAGGTCTCAGCTCACAAAAGACCAACGCCAAGATCTTCTTATATACAAGGATGTTTATTGCAGTTCATTAATAGTTCCACAACCGAGGCGCGCAGCCCTGCGTCTGTTAACCTTAGACATTTGAAGTCCCCTCTGAATCGGTCCCGCCCCTACACCAGTTTAAGAGGCTTGTGCTGGTCCACCTCTTTCTGTCTTTCCTTTTCCGCAGGGTCTTTCTGCCCCCCTGGGTTCCTTCCCTCCTGCTTTCCCCTGAAGCGGATTCCTCAGATGCCTGCTCCCCCCTCCTTCGTGCTTTGGGGCCAGGCTCCTCCTCCGGGCTCTCTGCATTTCCGCGCGCCTCCACATTTGAACTTGGCGCGCGTTCGCTACCCCTGACCTTCCTCTTGACACTCACACTACTCCCTGTACTACTCTCCGCCCCTTCCGGCAGGACGTCCTGCCCCGATCTCATTTCCCTGTCTCCTTCCTGCTCTGCTCCGTGTGTCCCACTGGGAACTCCCCCCTCTTCACTCCGTTCCTGCTGGGAAGCCAGCCCCGATCTCCCACTCCCACTCGGGGTTTCCCTGCTGCTTCCCTGCTCCTGGCAAGTCCCCCCTGTGACCCCCCTTGGCCTGACCAGGGGCGCCCCCTTCTGGGAATCCTCCGATTCACTTGAGAGACTCATGGAAGACCTCAAGTCATTGTCATCCTCTTCCTCACTCTCCTGAGATTCTTCCCCATCGCTCTCCGTCTCCCCCCTCACCTGTGCCTCTGTCCCTGAACCCCTGACAGCATTGTTATAACTTAGCCATGAAAATGTTGACATTCTCTGGAGATGAGAATAAGCTTTGTGGTAGCAGTCATCAAATTGTCACAAGTCTGTACTTTTGTCTGTGCCATTTCCCCCCACCACCACTACCTGCCAACTTAGTATAACACTTCATCCATCAGATGAAGTACACTTTAGTCTATGAAAGCTTATGATATAATGAATTTGTTTAAAGTGCCACACTTTGTTGCTTTTCCTGCAGTGGACCGACATAACTAACCTTCTGGAAACTTTTCGTCTCGCCATTTCCACAGATGTTTAACATGAAAGTATTACAGTGTGCAGACCTTGCTGAATGTGAGATTTCAGTCATACTCCTCCAGTAACTTCAAGTGGTTTAAATAAGGCCACACAAAAAATTCAAAATGCAGAGTTAGCTGTATATACTGACAATAGCTTATGAAAGGTAAAGTTTAAAAAATTAAACATAGGCAATTTCATTCAGTGAGATGCTAGCGCTACAAAAGCAAACTAATTAGTGTTTTGGCTGCTGTTGTGTTTCTAAACTTTTGGCATCGACTGAATACGCTGTTTAGAAAACTTTTTTATGATTTTATTGGTGCATTCACCAGTGTCAATGACAGAAATTTATCTTGCTTTAGCAAATCAACAGATTTTTTTCTTCTGCTAAATGTTTTTGGCAACACAGATGGAGAGCACAGCAAAGAAGGTTCCACTCAGAGGCGTCAGATAACTGAATGGGTTGCTTCCTCCATTTAGACCAGCTTGTTGACTTGGCAAAGAGCCTTGGTCAAGTAATACAACCCGTGCTTCTGCCATTTGTTAATTCTGCATAATTAAACACCAATTATACATAGCATTGTTTCATACCAGGCTCCTCAGCTGGCTTTTCTTTATTATGGTTTTATGCCAGTTTCCTTCCTTATTACCAAAAATTACTGTGTATTTGTTATTCTAATGAGAAGTTTTAAAGGAAATCATATTTTTCTAAAGACAGAATGGCAAGTGATTGTAGAAGATGGTGCTTATTTCATGAGCAAGACATTGCATTTAATAGGTGTTTTTACTCTTTTGTCTCAGTGTATGTGAGAATTCTGTAGAGTAATATCACTGGCCTTTTTCAAAACAGATATTCTGGTGAATGTATAAATGAGGCATACAAGTGCACATCAGTGTTAATTGCTATTAAGGGTCTGCCTAGATGATTACATGGTAGGAAATGTAAATGTAGACTTATAATTCAAATATTCAAACTCCTTAATCAAAGAATAAAAACCCTTAAGTATTTTTGTATGAATTAAGGATATTCTTAAAGTTAAGCATGGATTTGGCATCTTGAACTAGAAACTGATTGTGCTGGAATATTTGGATGTAAACTGATTAGTTTACTTTGACTAAAATCCAAGGAGTCAGCCCTTTCACATGCCAGCTCAAGTCTGTTTCAGTTCATGTGCTATTGTAGACTGGACAATATATAAGGCTTATATTTTGGGGAAAATGAGATTCTTCAAATAAATGTGTGTCCTGTTTGCAAAGGCAATGCAGAGCTCTATTAAGTTAGAGACTAATGTGGAGGGGGCAGCAGAGGATGAATGCTGGGGTCATATGCCTACCCACACTGTATATACAAACTAATAATAACCAGATCCTTTAAAACTTGGTTTTGCTGCTTGAGGCAAAACAGGAATATGTCACCCCCCCCCCTTCACAGCCACCACACCACCAGCGCTGCACCTCTCTTACTTGTGTTGAGCCGTAGTGCCTATAAAGCGCTGATAGCAGTGCCGGCTCCCAGCAAGGTCTCACCAAAATCTTGCAAGATCTTGTGCACTTTGTAAGATGTCACCGGAAACACGTGTCACTGCCAGCACCATTTCTCTACTGGCAACGGGGTGGATGGTGGACACAAGGCAGGCGCCACCTTTTGGGCTTCTACCGCTCGACGGAGGCACCTCATTAGTGGGCCAGTCAGCCTGCATGGGTCAGACTAATATTCTGAAATTTCTGATGAAGCAAATCCATAGGCGCCGACTCCATGGGGCTTGAGGGGGCCCGAGCCCCCTCAAAAATTCGTTTGGGGGGGCTCTGCCCCCCCAATAATCTCCGGCGCCCCTCCAGCAGAGCGCCATCGCCGCCCCTCCCCCAGCCCAAAATGCACAGGGAGGGGCGGGCTGCATGCCTCCTGCCCTCCCTCCCGAGCAAAAGCTCCACCCAATTTCCTTTGGAGCTGATTAATAGGCGCAGCACGCTCTCCCCTATTCGCTCACGAGGAGGCGGCGCCACTTTATTTGCATATTCATGAGCTTATTTATTATTCATGAGCTTTCCCGGGCCCCCCCAATATTTTTTATAAGTCCGCGTCCCTGAGCAAATCCCTCAGGTGCCTATATAGACCAGTAACATGTAAAGAACATTTTGTAAGCTATGGAGCTAGTAGCAGCAATGACAGTATCTCCCATGGCTAAACAGCTTGCATCCTGCGCACCAGTATTCTCTTATTTTGCGCAATGTGCCTGGAGAGCCGTAGGTCTACTATACCCAAGATGCACCATGCCACAGTCTTGAAAGAATCTAGGACCTAGTTCTGACTGAAACTCTGGACTGTACTACTTCAGACTACAGATAGTGTTTACATGCTTAAATATTCACACACACACACACACACACACACACACACAATCTTTCCACAGAGATAATTACAGTGGTGCCTTGGGTTAAGAACTTAATTCATTCTGGGGGTCCATTCTTAACCTGAAACTGTTCTTAACCTGAAGCACCACTTTAGCTAATGAGGCCTCCCTTTCTGTTCTCATCCTGAAGCAAAGTTCTTAACCCAAGGTACTATTTCTGGGTTAGCGGAGTAACCGAAGTGTCTGTAACCTGAAGCGTATGTAACCCGAGGTAGCACTGTATATGTCATTATTAATGTTCATGCCATGACCTATTGCTATGAAGATGTAGGGAACTTTTCGCTCTCTATATGTTGTTCTTTTTTTGGACTGGTTCCACAGAGGTGTTTTTAAAGATGTTTTTATTTATGCCCAATATGGATGAATAAGCACCTTCCAGTGTCTGAGGCAATATGAATACCAGTTTCTGGGAATCAGAAGTGGGAGGAGTATTGTAGTTCTTATGTTCTGCTTGTGGGATCTCCATAGGCATTTGATTGGCCACTGTGAAAACAGTGCCCTGAACTTAAAATCTTGTGGTTTTAATACCTGGTTTAATTCACGATACACTATGTTGTACTCTTTTACACATTCATAAATTTTATATAGACAAGCTCTTTTGAGTCCTTACTTATGTGCTTGTGCTGATAATTTTATGTTGAACTAATCAATGCTGTTTATTTTGAGAGGCAGGTTGCATAATTGCATTTTTCAATATGTAGTTGGTATGAAATAGGCAGTATAAACAGTAAAAATAACAGCTCTTGATGTTCAGTATAATAATCCCTTATTTATATTTCTTTGTATGCATATTTCTTCTGCTATACAATCCTCATGTAATTCACATTTCATGAAATCATTCCACATTTCTACATATGTTTAGTAACCATGTGCTCACAGTTGAGACAGGGCATTAAAGTTTAATAGAAAATTGGGTAGTGATGTTTTTCTTCCATTTGTATATTTGATTTCTTTTTCTTTTTCTTCCTATGTAATTCCATACTTCCCACCCACCCGCTTCCAAACAACAGCTGCATTTCAGCATTAAGTCCACATCTACAAGGTTCTCCCTTGAGGCAGCCAAGCACCTCCTTGACCTCTGTGATACTCTTGAATAGAGGCAAAAATCAGGAAAAAAATTCTTTAAACTAGATTATCAGTAAGATAGTCCACTGTTGCCTGTGAAATTCTAGGTTGATTTTTACTACCTTAAATATGACAAACAAGTTATGGTGAGAGTAGGATTTTTAATATCTATTACTAGTTGATCCGATATTAAAAGCAACTTTCTCAACAATGCTTTTCCTAAAATGTATATTTTTCCTCAAGGTTTACAGAAGACTAGGCATGCCTGGTTTGCAGCCTTGGAAATACCCACCCTCTCTCTCTCTCTCTCTCTCTCTCTCTCTCACACACACACACACACACACACACACACAAGCTGATAGCTACAGCATGCAGTTTCCCCTTTAAAACAGAAGTAAGAGGGTGGAGAGGATGCGGGTGGTGCTGTGGTCTAAACCACTGAGCCTCTTGGGCTTGCTGATCAGAAGGTTGGCGGTTCAAATCCCCATGACTGGTTGAGCTCCCATTACTCAGTCCCAGCTCCTGCCAACCTAGCAGTTTGAAAGCACACCAGTGCAAGTAGATAAATATGTATCTCTCCGGCAGGAAGGTAAACGGCGTTTCCATGCATTGCTCTGGTGTCGGTGTTCCGTTGCTGGCCACATGACCCAGAAAAACTGTCTGCGGACAAAGGCTGGCTCCCTCGGCCTGTAAAGCGAGATGAGCGCCGCAACCCCAGAGTCATCTGTGACTAGACTTAACTGTCAGGGGTCTTTTACCTTTACCTTTTTAAGAGGGTGGAACTCAATGTTGTACAAGCAGACTTCCACTTGTGCTTCCTCTCCTACCCCTTGCATCTCCCCATGACCCTCCAAATCTGCTTCACAGGGACCCGATTTTGGGGGGTCTACATGGAGCTTCAGTGGAGAGAAGGAGGAGCAGGTCTGCAATGTCAGTGGAATCAATTTGTTCACACATGGACACTATTGGACAAACCACAGAAACTTTGTTGGCTAGCCCGTAGGCTTGGGTCATCTATTATATATATCCGGTGTAATTGAGGGTGAAAAGCACAATTCTGCATGTTCATTTATACAATACATAAGCATGAATAGTCAAAGAAAGGCTTCACTTTAACAATCCAATTTACTTAATATTGTTTTTACTCATATTTTTTTCAGCTGTACTTTCTTGTTGATGCAAACTGCCCACCAGCCTACAGAAATGTAGATAAATATATTTTAACAAAAGTTTTCCGTATTGACATGCTTAGTGATCAACATACAATTTCTGTTCACACTCTTAATGTTTATTATCTAATGATAATAATATAATTATCTTTGAGAATACTTTGCAATAATTGCTAGTAATTGACTTTTTAGAAAATGTGGCATATGAAAACACTTTCATCTGAAATTAATGTCCTAGGAACATACACTGAAAAACAGTTTTAGAGTATGCCTATATTCACCTTGGCTGAATGATGCATAAAGAATTGAACACAAAGGAAAATCTATATAGTCATTAGTTGGCTTGCCCTCTAGGTATGACAAATGAAGGAACAGCTTAAATTCAAACAACTTTTGGATACTGGAGTGAAAGGCCAAACCATAATGGTTTTAATAAATCAAATTTTAAATACTGATATGTTTAAAATTGTCATATCTATTTGCCAGTCAGTTTTGGGATAAGCTGGCAAGCATTCAGATATCACAAAATGTCTTTGTTTTATTTTTATTTTTTTTATGTTAATAGCACACTTGGAAAATGTAACATGCAGATGCAATGCTGCATACGAAAAATAGTTTTATTTTTTGTTATACCAAGGTATTTTTACACTTTGAATCATTATGAGTGTAGCTAAAATCTTACGGCTGGGTTATTTATAGAATATAAGATGCAAAGGAAAACCTAATCTGAGAGGCAAAAGCCCATTACCTGCATTTAAAGCAGCACAGTCCTATAAAAGTAAGTCCCACTGTGTTTGGCGATGCTTATTTCCAGATAAGTGTATACAGGATTGCTGCCTAATTCTCTTCTGTTAGACAAAAGACCAACTAGTCAATATGCCTGTCAAAAGGCAAGATCATTCATCTATCTGCTCCTCTGGCATTCCCACCCCACTACCCTGATCAATACACACAACCCAACCTAGACTGTACTACTGAGCAAATGGAAGTGCCACTGTGCAAATAGCTCTACAATGATAACACATACTTTAGGAATTCTATATACGGTACATTTTCAGATGTGTACAAAACTCTTTCTCTTACTTTCTGAGATCTGTTTTGGAAACTAAATTTATGTGGGATTAAATTTACTTGTATACTCCTTTGGTCTCTAATCCTATCCAAAGTTACCAGAGAGCAGGACATGTACAATACAGTTTTCAATAAAATATGCATATAATCACTTTCCCCCTCTTCTTTCCCAAAGAGTAGCCACATCGTGTGTTTAGGTGTGACATGTTGCAGACAGGGCTGTAGCTAGGGGTGAGGTGGGCTTCCGACAGGGGTGCAGGCAACAGGGGGGTGCAAAATTGGCTTAAAATGTAATAATAATAATAATAATAATAATAATAATAATAATAATAATAATAATAATATTAATAATAATAATAATTTATACCCCCCCATCTGGCTGGGCTTCCCCAGCCACTCTGGGCGGCTTCCAACAAAATATTAAAATACAGTAATGCATCAAACATTAAAAGCTTCCCTAAACATGTCCATAAATATAAATATTGATTATTGACTCATACAGGAGGCAGCAACGAAAACCATCCCAATGAAAAGGAAATGCAAGAAAGCAAAGTGGCTGTCCAACGAGGCCTTACAAATAGCGGGGGAGAGAAGGCAAGCAAAATGCAAGAGAGATAGTGAAAGATACAGGAAATTGAATGCAGATTTCCAAAGAATAGCAAGGAGAGACAAAAGGCCTTTTAAAATGAGCAATGCAAAGAATTAGAGGAAAACAATAGAATGGGAAAAACCAGAGATCTGTTCAAGAAAATTGGAGATATGAAAGGAACATTTCGTACAAAGATTACCATAATAAAAGACAAAAGTGGAAAGGACCTAACAGAAGCAGAAGACATCAAGAAGAGGTGGCAAGAATACACAGAGGAATTATACCAGAAAGATATGGATGTCTCGTACACCCCTGGTAGTGTGGTTGCTTACCTTGAGCCAGACATCCTGGAGAATGGAGCCAAATGGGCCTTAGAAAGCACTGCTAATAACAAGGCCAGTGGAAGTGATGATACTCCAGCTGAACTATTTAAAATTCTAAAAGGTGATGCTGTTAAGGTGCTACACTCAATATGCCACAAGTTTGGAAAACTCAGCAGTGGCCAGAGGATTGGAAAAGATCAGTCTACATCCCAATCCCAAAGAAGGGCAGTGCCAAATAATGCTCCAACTACCACACAATTGCACTCATTTCACATGCTAGCAAGGTTATGCTTAAAATTCTACAAGGCAGGGTTGGGCAATATGTGGACCGGGAACTCCCAGAAGTGCAAACTGGATTCCAAAGGGGCAGAGACCAAATTGCAAACATGCGCTGGATTATGGAGAAAGCTAGAGAGTTCCAGAAAAATATCTACTTCTGTTTCATTGACTACACAAAAGCATTTGACTTTATTGACCACAGCAAACTATGGCAAGTTCTTAAAGAAATAGGAGTGCCTGATCACCTCATCTGTCTCCTAAGAAATCTCTATGTGGGACAAGAAGCTACAGTTAGAACTGGATATGGAACAACTGATTGGTTTAAAATTGGGAAAGGAGTATGACAAGGCTGTATATTGTCTCTCTGCTTATTTAACTTATATGCAGAATTCATCATACAAAAGGATAGACAGGATGAATCCCAAACCGGAATTAAGATTGCCAGAAAAATTATCAACAACCTCAGATATGCAGATGACACAACCTTGATGGCAGAAAGCGAGGAGGAATTAAAGAACCTTTTAATGAAGGTGAAAGAGGAGAGTGCAAAATATGGTCTGAAGCTCAACATCCAAAAAACGAAGATCATGGCCACTGGTCTCATCACCTCCTGGCAAATAGAAGGGGAAGAAATGGAGGCAGTGAGAGATTTTACTTTCTTGGGCTCCATGATCACTGCAGATAGTAACAGCAGTCACAAAATTAAAAGACACCTGCTTCTTGGGAGAAAAGCAATGACAAACCTAGGCAGCATCTTAAAAAGCAGAGACATCACCTTGCCGACAAAGGTCCGTATAGTTAAAGCTATAAATCAGTAGTGATGGATGGAAGTGAGAGCTGCACCATAAAGAAGGCTGATCGCCGAAGAATTGATGCTTTTGAATTATGGTGCTGGAGGAGACTCTTGAGAGTCCCATGGACTGCAAGAAGATCAAACCTATCCATTCTGAAGGAAATCAGCCCTCAGTGCTCACTGGAAGGACAGATCCTGAAGCTTGGACTCCAATACTTTGGCCACATCATGAGAAAAGTAGACTCCCTGGAAAAGACCCTGATGCTGGGAAAGATTGAGAGCACTAGGAGAAGGGGACAACAGAGGACGACATGGTTGGACAGTGTTCTCGAAGCTACCAGCATGAGTTTGACCAAACTGCGGGAGGCAGTGGAAGACAGGAGTGCCTGGTGTGCTCTGGTCCATGGGGTCATGAAGAGTCAGACACGACTAAATGACTAAACAACAACAAAATTGCCTCATAAGAAATGGTTTTAAATAGAGGGTGAATTGAATGGGTGGAAGGGGGTAGTTGGAGGAGAGGCGGAAAGAAGAGCTAATTTGTCCGTAGCTAGGGGGCGCAATCTGGACAGTTCTGCCAGGGGCGCAAGATCACCTAGCTATGGTTCTGGTTGCAGAGTAACAAATTTTTTGTGGAAGGAGCCTCCATAGGTCACAGTCTCTTGCCTTAAAAAGTTGTATCACAATACACTTGTTAAAGCTTCGCAGAATTCTCTTTGTTGTGTCTCCTTTAAATTGTTTTATGTGGCACCGTGCAGCAGGAACTAAAAAATGTTGCTGAAACATTATCAAATTTATATTATATTCGTAGAACAGGGACCATGACACAGAAAGTTCCTGGATTATGCAGTTGACAGATTGCATTAAGATATTAAAAAACTAATGTCTACAACAGGATTGCTTCTCCATTGCACTTGTCAAAGATATATGAGAGGAGGGAATGACCAGAAGCTGCCATATTGTTGGCTACACAAATAATTTTCCTGTGCTAGCAAAGCTAACAGGACCGGCACAAGATAGGATATGGTGCCATCCAAAGTGAGGACAACTTCCACCAAGCTTCCTACTCCTCACACCTCTCCCTACTGTTTTGCTGCTAACACAGAAGCAGCACATCTCTGCCTCCATCTCCTCATTCTTATTCTGAGAAAGGAATGTGGGTCCTTACTCAGACTGAGGCTTTCTGGGGGGATATCACCTAGGAGACTGCCTATGCCACAACTGCTTTTTTAGGGCAGCTAGACAATTTTTAAATAAAGCCTTAAAATTAAATGTAAAATTAAGAACTTAAATAATGGCATCCTCTAGCCCTAGCCATCCCGGGAAAATGGCAGCACAAGCCCTCTCCTGGGTCACATTTTCCAGAATGGCTTGCTGTGACAGAGCCCCTTGCCTTCCAACAAGGCAGAAAGGAAGGGGTGGTGCCATAACTGCATTAGTAGCATAAATACATTAAAAGCAGCAGAAGGTGGGGAGAGGAGTGGTAGGCAAGGCAACTGAGGGGAGAGTTGGGAGGCTAATTCACCACAACAACTTCGTCTGCCTTGAAACCATTTTCACATTTTACCTGATAGGTGAGCCAACTGATAGGTGAGCCAACTATGAAAGTTATACACTAGCCATTTCCTAGGGAAGTTAATGTGACTTACTTCTGAGTAGACATATAATATTTTTAAAACATCAATGCTTTGTTTTTACTTTGAGCTTATAAATAATAGTCAAGGCAGGGATCCTCTAAACACCTCATTCCCTTCAAATTATTCCAATCAAAAACCATTTTTAAATATGTTGGTTCTAGTCCAAACATTCTGTTATGTGGAATTTAGAACATGTGCAAACTTTGCTCTCTTTATAACTACTGAAGTAGCATCTTAAAAAAGCACAGCAGTGCCATGAAACAAACCCTTTACAGACCTTATTTGAAAACATGGAAAGGGTGGAGCAGGAGTTTGTGTTCGCAAACTCCATGCATTCATTGAAATCACAAAGGGCCTATACAAATTCCACTCTCATCTGTGGAAGCAGGCTGGGAGCAAACCTTGCAACCCCTACTTGTGCACCTGTACCAGCACACGGATGCTAAAACCCACAAGCCTATTGATTAGGTCATGGTGACCATCCTAAGGTCAAAAAATTCCCAGGAAAAAATCAATGTGTATTGATTTGTAAAGCCTTTTGCCCTTAAGTTAGTGGTTGGCTGGCTTAAAAAAAACAACTCAAAATGGTGGTTCAGTATGCTGTACACTTCAAATAGAGTTGCACATTCTTTTAGTTGCTGATAACATCACATTAGTATTGTGTTACTCCCTGATTAATAGATACAGCCTAAACGATACAAGAAGATTATCCCGGCAACCCAAAAAGGTATTAATATAATTCCAGAACACGATTTTTTAAAAAATCATCATCATCATCTTGGTAATAGTCTTATCTTTATTCTCTCTGTGAAAGTCACCAAAGAAATCCACAATTCAATTAAAGTATCATATCTACTGGCTTCCCAGTATCAAAGGTTTTTTTGCTAAAGAAATTTATCAACCTATCTGACATCCATTGAGCCCTCACCAATGGATGCATAGACTTATATTTTCAATTAATGAAACTCTCTTTCATCTCCAGAGGGTGTTTCAATAGTCTTTCTGGATTAAAAGTCTGTTTTACTGGAGTCTAATTATAATAGGCTATTTTCAGCTGTACTTTTGTATGCTAGCCATAGTCTACTGTTCAGCAATTACTTGATGTATGTCTAACAGATTAGGGTTATATGCTGGACCTGGAGGGGAAGGGGCAGAAAAGTAGATACACCATTTTCCAACAGTTGGGCATGTCCCTGTTGGGAGATATACATTTCTTGACTTCTATATTCTTTGAGGGCCATATTTGAAATGACTGTTACTGTTATTTGTCTCTGCTTACATGAAACTTGAGAAGAGAGTGTTTTATATTTGGGAGGAATAAACACCTATACTGTTGTTTCAGCAGCCTTGTGTGAGTTAAATTCATTGTATTTTTCAGTGTTCATGCTTTATTGCTCTGGGCCCTGTGACTATAAGGGTGTTTTTTTCCCCTCCCCCTAGTTATTTCAGGGGTTCCCAGATACCCATGAGGTTTTTGAAATTGCAGCTGCAGGCTAATAGTCTCATGCTCAGGTTGTACAATATTACAAATTGACAGCACCTCAAGGTATCTGTTTGGTTGCTGTAAACCCTGAATGCCCCTTGCTGTGCTGCATGATTGCCTATGTGATATTAATTTTCTAAGGCTGAAATTTGACAAGATAAGAGTAGTTATTGATTATTATCCTCCCCAGCCGTTTCATTTCAGAACTTGCTTTCATTCTCCCAGCCAAGTTCATAAACTTTTAGGTAATTTTGACCCTGTGCTTTCTTTTGAGGTTCACATTGATCACACAGAGGAATGAGAGCCTTGGACAAACTTTTATTATAGATTACTGGAGAGTGATACATTAATTTACAATCTATTTAGTAATCTTTCTCAGTTCAGATTTTTAGGCTTTTGCTGTGTGTGTGTGGATGGATTGTGTTTGTCACTTAGACAAAAATTGACCAGTTCCTGTTTCGTTCATCTGATTTTAAAAATAATATTCTAGTTTTGTTGGCAGTTGGTAAAGCACAAAATATGATCATGTTGCTGTTTTTCCTGTTTTTACTAAAATTAAAGCCTTTGCAAACTAGTCAAAAAGATGGACATATGTTGTAGTTACCTCTCTACCTATCTTTGTCTGAAGGTCCTCTAAGCTAAAAGGGAACAACACCTCTCCCTCCTGCAACAGTGCTGGATCCAATATCTGTCCTAATCTATGAACCTAGTTCTTTAAACTTAGTACATCTAATAGGAAGGTAAAGTCTGGCTAGGTCTAAGAGTATAGATGGAGACAAAGAGGTCTCTTAGGAGGACACCCATTCCAAACTAGGTTGGGCAGTTGAACCACAAACTACCAGTACCTCTGTTTCTTCTGAGTTGAGTCATAGCCTATTGGACCTTATCCTGTCAAGTGCTGTAGTCAGTGGTTTAACATAGACATTAAACAGCATGTGGGATAAAACAGACCTGTGAAATCTCATAGAATAACCACCAAGGGGTCAGTAACAATCCTCCAGCACCAACCTCTAGAATCTGCAATCCAAGGAGCAGCACAACCATGGCTCTCATTGTGGCCATGAGGTCCTCCATATCCTGAGACGTCAGCATAGAAGTTAAAAATACTCCATCCTAGAAGCCATCAACACAAATCGAGACAATCTTGAGCAGCTGAGACAGGAATATTGATGAGCAGCATATCAGCAGAATCCCTCAGGTACCCAACCCAAGACACAAACACTCAAGATTAGCACTCACAGGACAGGAAGTCTAAAGAGAAAGATGGAATTCCTATAAACCAGGGGTGAGGAATCTTTTTAAGGCTGGGGACCACATTCCCTTCTATGCAGCCTTCTGGGGGGCACTTGTCAGTGGTGGGTGAGGCCAGAGGCGAAGGTGGACAAAGCAATGGATGCGAATTATACCTTTGCACAGTAAGATAGTTTCTACACACTCACACATTCCATTCTAACCTCCATCCAGAAATCAAGAAGCACTATCAGAGTTCATGGCCACATTCCAGTCAGGCAAACATATTTAAGCAGGGTGTCAAGCAGGGCTGGTGACGGGTGTGTTGCAGTTTGGAGGATGTTTGGCCTGGAGATAGTCTGGATGGCCACTTATAAAGTCCTGAAAGACTGCATTAGATGTTTCCCACCTGTGCCATAGGGCATAGCAACCTACCCACCCCTACCATACTACTCTTGAGTCTATGTTGGTGCTTTAGCAAACACCCAGAGGGGCATTGGGACAGCCTCAGCTAGGATGCTTCAGATAGGATAGGCCCTCCTTTCTCAAATAAATATGCCACTCCACTCTCAGGAATGCCCCCCAGGAACCTCTGGGGAATGTTTGCTCCTGTATGAACACATAGGTATTTGAATTCTTTCCCTGCTAAGTGTGCATTCATGTTACACAGTATTTTTCTCAAAATGAATAGATAACAAAAAACAGATGAGAATCTATTTGCTTACCACATTTCATTTTCTAATACACAGTTTTGATGAAAGTAATGAAATTAAATTGACCTTTTTCCACTGATAGGTAAACTGTATAACAGTGATTACTGTTTCTCAAAGTAGTATAAGGAAAACAGATCACCAAAAGGTCTTTTTCCTTCATCTTACTCTGTGTTTTGTTTTGTTTCCTTTGAGCATCTCTTCTTTAATTAGTTGATTTCTATCTAGCCCATATTACTGAATTTATGGACAGCAATATTAATGGACATTTTGAAGATGATCATTAATAAAAGATTAGGCAAAAGCAAATGTGTATAAACTACTATCAATATTAGAACTGTGTTCTGCAAATTGGATCAATTCTCATTGATTCCTTTCACTAATCTAGAGTAATGTAGGAAGATGCATCTGAAAAAGAGTGCTGAACACACTGAAACCCTAGTGTGAGAAATGATGTGTCTTTAAAGATCACTTTGTAATGTTAAGATTGTGGAAAGCAACAAAGAAAGTCAATGTTCACTGAAATGGTTCCTGCCTCAGTTTGGTTTAAAGCAACAATCCATTTTATTGTACACATGGCCCATGCACTTAATAGATCACCTTCTGCTCTTAATTAATTTGGTGAAATCTAGATTATTTAGCGTAAATGAATAGAAGACTCAAAACTTCTAACACAGAATGGACTTCAGACTTTAAGTTGTTTTTGTTTAATAATATGGAAATGCCAAATCATTTTAGCTGAGATCATCAGAACTGAACAAGGAACCTATGAAAACTATACAAAAGCACTTGATCTTACCCCTGGCCAGCGTATCCTGGTGGAATATGTATTTAATGCAAATTAGAATGTAATTTATTAGAATTAAAGAAACTGTGATATATCAGTAGTAGGCAACTAAGATTTAAATGGTGTTAAATATTGATTGAAAGAGGGAAGTCGATGGATTTAATCAACATAATTATAAATGAGTAGTACTAAAACTAAATATGTTGCATCTTTTAAATATTTATTGAACCTGTATTTAAATATTTATTGAACCTTATATTCTTTTAGAAAGTATCAACTATTTGCAGTGTTCAGTTTTACCCTAACTATATGAAAAAAAATGCGGGCAGTCCTCTTAGTGGGTGGGTGGGTGGGTGGGTGTGAACACAGAGTAGAGTCAGATACTGATTAATACATTGGCTACATTGTAATTCAAAGCAAATGTTATTCACATATGCTTGCTAGGGCTATTTGACATACTACACTTTTAGCATATGCATACAGTATATCTGCTTAATGCATTAATGTGTGAGAAAGCAAACACTAAGTTTTGAAAGACATATATGTATATCTGGGGAGCCATGATTTGTTAAACTTTGCTGCAGCAAGCACATATCTTTAAAAACATAATGTATGAAGCACTCTTTACGTATGGTTAGATCTGCTGTAGCTAGCACACTGTTGGAACTATATAATCTGCTGCAGATTATCAATATTTGTTATCAAGCGCATTTCCTAAAAATAATCCAGGGCTCTTTGTGTTTGTAGTATTAGATGCAATTAAGAGACACGTAAACATGTTCAGGAACTGTTAAACACAATTGGACTTCAGCTCACTTATTAGAGAATAAACTAACTCACCTCAGTTGGATTTACTTGTGAATACTGTAATGTTCAGAACTACACTGAACAATGCTTCACTGCATGCTTTAGTCCCATTGAAGATCTGATTTATTGCTTCTTTTGGAAAGTCAGGTGTGAAGTGGTCAAGAGATGAAAAGGAGTCACTGACTTATATTCTAAGTAGCTTAAGATGGGAATCTCTTCAATGCTATCTAAGCATTCAAAGCTCAGTATTAATATTTAAAACAGGTGGCAACCAGCAACAAAAATATTTCCATGCCTAACAAGAATGTTTCAATTCAAGGCTCTAGCCAGCTCAAGCAAGAGAGAACTATATTTCAGATAGGTTAAAATGGGAAATAGCAATATTTTATTTCCCTCCTGAACTACCCACCTGACACTTGCACATTAGAGGGATCAGATTCAGCCCTGAGCATTAACTCTTTTTTTCTGTATGGATGGCATGGAGGAAGGTTATGGAGAAACTTTGTTTACTCCTTCTTAAATCTCAACATACAACAAGGGACAATCCACCATGAAACAAGGGGAGATCCACCCTGAATCTCTTCTCCTACTTGCTGTAAGCTGGCAGGGGCTCAAGCAGGCCAGCTGCCCCATCCTTTCCTTTTCCCTGTTGCCTGAAGCATTTCATGGTTCCACTTCTCGTAATGCTAAATCCTTGAAAACATTTGTTGGGTAAGCATTTTTTAGAATCACCAGTGCTTGGTTTGTTTTTTTAAAAAAATACTATTACATTGCACATCTAGAGAACCTTCTCAAATAAACAGAAGCTGCAGAGGTCTCCTTTCCAGCGATTCTAATACCCGG